>NC_028644.1:69669555-69702360 GCF_001406875.1 Solanum pennellii
GGGGGGGGGGGGGAGTGTAATGCGATGAGTTGGAGTCCAGACTTCTAAATGTAGATAAAAAGCAAGATTCAAATCCAAACACATCTGATTAAGATCCCATAAGGAGTAATCTCGAACTTTTGACCATGCTAAACGAGATTATTTTTGTTTATATTTAATGACAGAACTTATTAATGACTAATTGAAATTTCTCGAACTATTACCTCATAAATATTTAATGACAAAACTTATTATTGACTTGTTGAAATTTCTCGAACTAAACTCATAGATAGATCTTTTATTTTAACATGACACTAGTGTATATATGTAATAAACTTATATATGTAGTATTTTGATGGATTAAGTCTCACAATTTTTCTATTTGTGAAAGAATTATTTTTAGAAGTTTATAAAGTACACGACTCAACTATTTCTATCAAATTGTCTAAATAGTCCAAATCATCATAAAATTTGACTTGGTATTATTTGCCTTTCATTTTCTCTAATTCCATTATTTGAAAGCAGTAATTGTTTATCCAATTAGAGGTTATGGCTATAATAATGACTGAAATTGACTCCTAATTAGTTTGCTTGGTCAAAAAAAAATGAGAAAGAAAAATTAAAAATTGAATTTATATGACCAAATCAGAAAAAAGGTCAATCACGTAATTATAATATTCTTTTTATTACAATTTATTTATCTTTTTTTTATAATCGGTTTAAAATGACAAAATTAGACTTTCCCATGTCATATTAAATTATATTTCAATATAATCTATATATTTTTAGTTTAAAATCAAATATTTTAATTTTTTTATTACTTTTCTAAAATTGTGTCAGGTAAAAAAAATACAGTAGAAGTGTTATTCAGTGATACTAACAAAAACCTTTCACATAATAAGTATGATTTAAATTCTCATCGTTCCCTTCCTCCTTTCTTTATTAGCACTACAAAGTTGCTTGTAAAAATAAATTCATGAATTAAATTTGACGATTTTTAGTTATATTATCAACACAAATTTCTTTTTCACTTTAAGTTCAATCTTTAAAGTTGTATACTAACTTCTTCCTAAACTTTGAGTTGTCGCCAGTCATAAAAGTCGTATTGTCAACTAAAAAAGAATTTAACATATCCACACGTCTCTAATATTATTAATTTCAAATATTATTTTTTAAAAGAAAAATAAAATGATTATGATGTGTGGGGTCCAATTAATTAACACAGCATGACAATTACAAAAAGTTTTTTTTTGGCAGTATTTGATAGACTTGGTCATATTTTAAACAACTCAGCAAATGGAGATAGGTGGGACCTACTTGACACCTGTCTCGATCTAGATGATTGACACGTCATCAAACTGAATACTTATCTGAAATATCAACACGTGTCAATTAGTGATTGGTTTTAATCACAAATTTTTTTTTATTATATCATCGAAAATTAGGATAAAACATAAAAATTAGTCGAGTGTTGTTTAACTTCTCTATTAATATTACTTTCATTACTCTTTAATCGTCATATTCTTCAAATTTACCCTTGTTACCTTTTGTTGTACATTTTGCCGTTGCTACTTAATTTTCTTAATTGTTTTTAATACATAGCTTATTCGCTATTGTGTTTCTATAACTTAAATATTTGTATGTTGAACGTGTTTTATTTGAGCCGAGAGTTTATATATTATAAAAAGTCTCTTCACCTTAATAAGATAGGGATAAAGCAGCATACATATATATCATCTTCCTCAAAAGCTTGCTTGTAAAATTACATTATTTTAAATTATTTATAATACTTTTGATATAATTGAATTCCTTCTCAAAATTTTCAACCTTTTATTTGACTCCTTACACTTAGAGTAATATTAATCTAAACGTACTTAAGATTATTTCAATGCTCAATTGGTCTTTTTTTTCTTTCACAAATAGAATCTCATGATAGTTGAGAAAAGAATTGATTAAAAATTTGCATGCATAGAATAATTTATATTTTCTATGAACATGCAATAAAGGTCTTGGCCTCAAGGGTATTTGTGTCAAAAATTTTAGTAAAGATGTATACAAAATATCAATTTAGAACACAGTTATAATTATATGTAATCGTTACTCTTAAATTGATCGAGAATCAGACCATTGAAATTTTTGTTCAGCCTTTTTATTGAATTACACTGAGTTTGTTATTTTTGTAACTTATTATACCAAGTTAAGATATTGGTACTTATAATATTATAACCTAAACAAGCAAAAGATTATTTAATTTCAATGCTCAATTTAGTAATATTCACAAAGAGAATATATATATATATATATATATATATATATATATATACACTCATGATTCTTGAGAAAATAAACAAATTGATTGAAATATTGCATGTATACTTAGATAATTTATATTTATATTGTATGTACACTCCAACATTTTTTTTAATAATACAACATACCTTTTTTTCAGACTTGTTGTATAGAAATTAAATTGTTTTTTTATAAAGAATGAAGGACACCTGTTAATTTGAAACTATTGGGAAGAAAAATCAATGATTGAAGCAATAATTCAATTTTATTAATTACTACTATTAATTGTTTTTGGCTAACGTGTCATAGCTATATTTGTTACAATTGGAATATATGCAGCTCATACCCTAGAAAATAAATTTTGATTTTGCATTATTTTAATTCCTTTTTTGGTAAGGAATTGTTGAGAAAAGTCCACATAATGTTTAAATTTGAAACAAAATAAATATATAATATATAAAACAATAAAATAGAATGAGTTCATTTAATTTTATCAAGATAAGGTCCCCTCTTATCGAAATCTCAAATATTGTTTTCTTTCGGTATGAATGCAAAATGGACATGCAAGTTAAAGAGCTCCGTCGATTCGTTGTTCATTTATCGATGAATAAATATTATCATCTTTCGTTAAATATAACGTTTTTTTTTCCTTTTTATAAACTACAAAAAATCGAAAACTAGCCTTTCCTCCCTTATATGTTTTTCTTGCTTATTAGTTGTAAATTTATCTAAAAAAGAACACAATCAAAATTCCATTAAATCACCTTGCTTTGTTAAGTTGTTGTGACACATTCACAATTTCACATGAATGTGTTTACACCATAACAACATGTGTATGAGATAATCCTAACTAATTACTGTATAAAGTAATTATAAGTATATATATATAACATATTGTAATTGGTAAAAATGTTGATAGTATTAAAGAATAAAAAGTATTAGTGTGCATAAGTTTAATAATAATCTTTTAATAAATCATTTACGAAAAAAAATCGTGAATAGAATAAATTAGTTTAATTATAATAAGAAAGGGGAGCGATGCAATACACTAGCTATATATATATATATATATATATAGTGGTAGTTAAAATTGCAAATTACTCTACTAACTATATTACAATATTTTGCTTCTTATACAAGAGAAATTCTATCGAGATGTATTCTATGTGTTATAAACTAACATATTTTGATCATTTATAATGACTCTTCCAAACAAATACAAACTTATCGTTAAATATTTCTTTTATTACAATAAAATAGTCTGATTGTGAAATTTATTCAAAAGATATTTATTTATATTCACGTCTTTTAAAATGATTCTAGCTATAAATAAAATTCTAAATCAACAGCTTAAACTCAGATTAATATATGTTAGACTTATATCCTTATTAATGTAATACTTATAACATGAATGATATATAACTAATTAAACATGAATAACTAGGGTTGGGATTTCTCATTTGTAGCACACAATTAGGGTTTGGCCTTGCTAGGTTATCATATAATTTTTTTGTCTCCCTAAGTTTGTTGATGGGATGGTCCTAATTAATTTGGAATATAAAGGCAATAATGTGAAGTTTTTTTTTTTTTATAATTTTTGTTATAAGAAATGTCCAATCAAGATGGTCACTATTTTTCATGTAAAAGATGAGCTGTCCATTTAGAATAATTTTAAATTTTTCAAAAAGACATAATTTGGAGTAAGTCCATGATGGTCGGTTTGACAAAATTTTCATAATTTTTCTAGACTTTTTAGATAGGTACCGACTTTGTTTAGTTTAATTTCTTATCAATTTTTGGACTCTTTTTTTGGCCTACCAAATTCAATAATTAATAAATACTATTTAAAGTAAACTATATAGTGCTTACTCACTTCTCATTGTATTAATTGCTTGAACTAATACTGATTTTTTAGTTAGTATAAATGCATGGGACATGTTAAAGATATAAAATGAAGGGAGGAATCGATCAATGCAAATTTAAAATTTAAATTTTATAAATTTATAATAATAATTTTAAGTGAATGATAACAAGGTTTGTAATCAGATATTTAGACATAAAAAAAAGTTAGTCAGCTCATGTGAATCTGTATATATAAATCCGTCCTGAATATCAAAGAGATATTGAAGAAACATTTTCAGAATTTTCATATTTTGGATGTAAAATTATTTAGTGAAGAAGAAAAGGTATTTTAACAATTGTATTTCTTTCTTAAATTATGTATAACTGTTCCAAAAATTATCTTGTAGTGTATTTTGAATTGATTTTTTTTTTTTTTTGCTAATAAAGAAAATAAACGAACCCCTCAAAAATTAGATAAGCTATATTTTAATGTAAACCAAAAATAAATAAAATGAAGCTATTAAATGATATTGCTCAATTCCATTATAATTTGAACTTCATTCAACCTTGTAGTTGGAAATTACAAGTTAGACTTAATCTTAATCAAGGTTATTATCTATTAATTAGTATTATTAAAGCCTAACCATATTCTGTAAAATATAAACCCTATGACTAGGGTAAGCTGAATTCAACTTTATACACTGAGCCATTAATTAAGTCCAAAATTGGTGAATGTGATGTTAGAATTTATTCTCAATTTGTTTCTCTTATCTCAATTTATCATAATTTCGTTATACTCAAAAATATTTTCTAAAATATATATCTTTTTTTCTTGAAAGAGAGTTTTGGACTCTATAAATAGAAGATCTTTTGTTTTCATAAATAACACAATAATATTTACGATTTTATTGTGTTTGTGCACTTTGTAATATAAGGAGTAATCAATTTCTAAACTAGTGTTTATATTTTTATTATATTTTTCTGTAGCATATATTCTCCTAATGTTGCAACTAGCATATGTTGGGGATTAAATGAGAAAAATTTGTCTCAGATAATTTGATTATATTTTGCATCGACCTATCGAAGCATTATATATCCACGAAACTATGGTGAGTGAAGATATTAAAAGGGGATGAAATAGACCTAAAATTATATCGAAGAAATTGCTTTTAAAGACCTACAAATTCATGGAGTCAATACTGACTTAGTTTTATAACCTTAAAATTAGACTTTCTGCATAAATCTCAATTAGTTAGGTTTCAAAACGAGTACTGAAGTTGAGTCAAAGAAAAATCGTTATAATGGACCTGAAATTCATTAAAGAAGATTGTAATAGCTAAAAATTATGCGAGTAAAAACTGATACATCGATTTTACTTGAAATTAAATTTTTCCTAAGTTGAAAATTTGCGTATGCGAGTTATTTCATGCCATAAATAAATGCAGACATAGCCAATTGTCAAAACTTGTATTTGCAAATATTTAGTCATTACTAAAATGGGCCTCAAAGTCTTTCAATAAGGAAAAAGCCCAAATTTATCTCATCCCTTATTGAGACAATATAATTGGGCTTTTAATGTAAAAGGCCTTTTGCATAAAGTTAGGCCCAAAGGAATTTTGGTGTGCAAATATTGAGTTCAAAATCCAAGGCCCAATACACTAACCCCACCCCCACCCCATCATATGTGCAATTTTGCCTAAATTTATTTAGTATGGTGAATTTTTGTGAGAATTCAAAAATATGCCATGTAAAATCGATTTACATGTATTTTATTATAACAAAGATAACATATTTTTCATAAACATTTGACCATTTTAGCAAGCTAAGCATATTCTAAGATTATTGTTCAAGTTAAAAATAAAATCTAAAATAACGATTGCATGATCAACTTTTTAAGTGTCATTTTGTTGATGGTATTAATATAATTAATTTAAGCAATAATGTTTGATTAAATGCATATTAATGGATACATAAGTAATATACTAGATCAAGAATCATAAACTCATATATTCAAAATTTACCGAAATAAAATATACTTAAAAAATTCTTTTCATTTTATCTTAATCAAGGTGACACAACATTATATAAAATTAATCGAGATCCACGTTAGGATTGAAACTCCGAAAATTTGTTAAAATTATTAAAACGTCAAAATAGTCTAAGTGCAAGACTATTCAAAATTTCACAGCAAATGAATGAACCAGTGTTCTTTGCAAGTTGCATTATTTTCTGTGTCACTTTTCAGAAAAAAATTCATAAATATCTGTTAATGGTGGAATCAGATCCCTAGATTTCTCTCTCTCTCATAAGTATGGCTTCCCCAATTTCAAATGCACAAATTTAGTCACTAATCATACAAGTAAGCGCTTTCGATTCTGCTAATTTTTTTCAATTTTTAACGTACAAATCTGTTCATATTTGCCCAGTACACTCAATTTTATTTTTTGTTAGATTTTTGTAGTTTGAAGGAGCTTATTGTTCTATAAAAAGATGCATATAATTTATACTCGTCGAGTAATTATAGCTTTACTCATTGCTTACGTTGCTGCTGCTGCTGATTTAGAGGTAATAGCTAAAAAGGTGTTAATTTTTGTGTTTTGAGCAACACCTATTTGATCAATTTTAAGTGTCATATTGATTGTTTATTTGTCTGTTTAGATCAACGGAGCTGAAAAAACAGGTGTAGATGGAGTGATTTTGAGTAGTAATAGCAGTGTGAATGAGAAATTAGATCCGATGATTGCGAATAGAAAAAAGGATGTTCAATTAGAAAATGATAGTTCAAATAGCGGAATGAGGTCAAAGCAAGCTGGGGATCGGAGGAAAATGAATAATAGTAGTGAAAGTATTGGTGAGTTGGTGAATGTTGTGGAGAAGAAGAAGTTAGATGATAGTATTGTGAAAAGGGGTGATGAGAGAGGAGGGTTGAAAGAAGGTGAAGTGGAGAAGAAAGGAATCGATAGTGGTTCTGAGAGAGATGACAGGAAAGAAGATGTAAAAGAAGCTGAATATCAAGAGAAAGCAAACAATAGTAGTTCCGATAAGAAGGAGAAGGGAAAGGTTCTTCCGGATGGAATTCAGTCTAGAGAGGTGATATTGCCTGCAAGACAGGAGAGCTTTCATGGAGAAGAATGTGATTCATCTTATAGTTGCACAATAGAGGAAAAGGCATTGGTTGCATGTCTAAGAGTTCCGGGAAATGGTACGTGTGTGGTCCTTCAGATTTTCCATTTATAGATATATTTGCTTCCATGCATATGTTATCAACAAAGAAGTTGTGGATTGTCTATACAGTATGGCAAATTGGCAATAAATACTTTTGCCATATTTTCCTATAGCTGATTATATGTCATTAAATATGTGTTTGTAGTTACTTGTAAACTGTCGATGGTTTTGGAAAATGCTCATGACTCCCAATGAGGACCGGAGGTAGCCTTTAAGTTCATTTATTGAATTGGCATCGAGTATTTTATCTACACCGTCAAGTGTATTTTGAAATTTCTATCTTATTTAGGCTGCCTGCATATCTCTGTCTTTAATACTCAATTCTTGTGCAATAATCTTCAGATGGAAACTAGTATCATTTTCTCCTGATAACTATTATCCCAAAAATTGATTTTGTTCTGCTCCTGTTAGTGAGTATGATCAGTTATCGTAGAAGTAAAGTTTCAGTAAAAATTTAGAGATTGTAATGATAGACAACTTCCATGGCTGGTTACTTCACAGACCGTGCCAGTGATATATTCCTATTAGAACTTTTGGAGAGGGAAATGGAACATTATACCTCTTTGAATTTACAGTTCCATATCTAGCTTGTAAACATTCTTTGATGTGCGGAAGTTATCATGGAAAACAGAAACTAGTTGGAGTTTTATCAATTTGTCAACTTTGTCTCAAATGGCAAGGTCACCACAGGCACTGCTTTCTTCCCCTATCTGTAAAAGAATATTCAGAATAGTGACTAGCTATCCTACTCACATCTATTACTCCTCCTTACTTCAAGTCCAAAAGAAGTTGGGGTAGGCCATGGAAATCCACTGTCAAAATAGGTAAAGTTAAGCGGACTTTCATGCATCAGCATTTATCATGTGCTGGAAATTATTGCATAGATCATGTACGACATTAAACATTTAACTGGGGGCCTCCAAAATAAAATAGGTGCTGCTTTTATCTGTTTGATGTGTCCTCGTGATACATGTCTTTAGCGAATGGCTCAAAGTGTTCCTGTCAGTATAGTGCACCATAAGTAGGATATTCTCCAGGTGGAATTGTCTATCTTGTAATCAGATGGATTGTTCATTTTTCTCGTTAAGTCATGCCATTTCAGTTGGAGAAATAACCTGTTGCTTTCCCTTGCAGAATCTCCAGACCTCTCACTTTTGGTTCAGAACAAGGGAAAAGACACTGCCAGCATTTCTATTAAGGCTCCTAAGTTTGTAACACTGGAGCATAACGAAATTGAACTCCAAGGGAAGGAAAACAAGAAGGTAATAATACTTTTCTAGCAGTATCTTAGAGCATTCTGAATTAAATCTGATGAATAGGTGGCCACCTTGAATGTCGAGCTTCCCTACTTGAAATCCCGTTGAGCTAAAATGCCCCGAAAGCCGAGAGATTTTGACTTTTTGAGGATATAGCTCTTTCCCCAGCATTGATCTTCTCAAGATGGATTTGCTTATAGTATATTTATGATTTGTCTTATCTCATTTTAGAACTTTAATCAAGTTCTTACTTTATCTAGCACCCATTATTCGAAAGAATGTAGAAGTAAGTGAGGAAATGGAGGTTCTGGTTATCTTAATAGATGGAAAAGGCTTACCAGTCTCTTTAAATGGTTATCTTTGATGAATAGGTGACCACCTTGAATGTAAACCTTCCCTACTTTAAAACCTTAAGCTTAACTGCCCCAAAAACAGAGATTTCAGGCAATATTTCTTTCCACGGTATCGATGTCCTCCAGATGGTTACCCATAGTATAATCATGATTTGTCTTGGGAAAAAGAATATGATTGCTCATTTGCCCCTTTTCCTCCCAAATAATAGTGACATCAATTGTAGCAATGGCTTGCCACTTCCTTTAGGTGCTGTCTTTCGTTTAAAGTAGAAAAAGATAGTGGAGTTTAACTACAGCCGCCATCGAGAAACAACCCCCCCCCCTCCTCCCCGGACCAATCTGGAAAATTGAGCGCCTCTGTCAATTCAACTATGTTATGATATTAATTACGTATAACCAATATGAACTTTATGGACCTCTGAGAAAGTATTTCTGATGATGAATTACTATGATGATATCTTGGTAGTCTGCTAGCACTAAAATTTTATGTTGAGGTATGTCTGGGATATGTTAGAGACCTTTTGATGGTTTATCTAAGTTTTATCCTTTAGGTAGCTACAGCTTTTGAGTTTGGTGCACTGCCCTTTATCAATGCTTGTTCTGTTGTCATTCTTTGTGTTGTTTGCATGAATGGGATTTCACTGAAGTAGATATGTCATTTATAGTTGTAAGCTGTAACAAATACATTTTCTTCAGTTAGTGTTTCCCTGGTATATCACATTTTGAAATGATAGTAGAAGTCCGGGAGTGGTTATGGCTTCTTGTTTCACTTAAGGAGTAATTAAAGGTTAATGAGCTGTTTTATTGTCAAGCTTGTTGATATCTGGGCAACACTGCTGCTGCTCAGCATATGGTTTGATGCCATTTTATTCTGAGGCTCTAAAAGGAAAAGAGTGACTAAATCTGTGTATTATTCATCTGCAGGAGGGATCTCCTTAATTACTATCTGATGAAACATTCCTTGACCAATTTTTCTGTTTTGCATACCTTTTAAAGTTGTCTAAGTAAGGTAGCATTATAGACAGTTCATGAGTATTGGTCACATGCCAATGTCACATGGATATATCCCGTTTCTTTGAGAGTCGACCACCTTTTGTTGATGCTGATAAGAACTTGAGCATTTAAAACTATGTAATTTTCTCATCAGGAGGAATCATCACTTAAAAAGAACTGTTTGAAAGCTAGTAAATGGTGATTTCTGAAGTGTTCTGGCAAAGATTAATATTTCAACTCTTAATTTTGCTAGTGTTTTACTATTTATAATGCGAGGCTGTGATGCTTGCTCCTGATGCAGATGAAGGTTTCTATAGGGAATGGAGGAAATGACAACATCATCACTCTGAAGGCAGGGGACGGTCAATGTTCACTTGATTTCAGGGGTCTGATTGACAACGCTGAGAAAACATCTCAGTTCAATTATGCTCTCCCATCCTTCGGAATAATGTGTTTGGTTGCAATTGCATTAGTGGCTACAATCTTATTGTACATCAAGCGGAGGCTTCTAGTAAGCAATGGCCACATGTATCAAAAACTGGACAATGCTTTACCAGTTTCCAGTGGCGGAAAGGTAGAAACACTCTCAACTGATGGATGGGACAATAACTGGGATGACAATTGGGACGACGAGGAGGCACCCAAAGCACCATCCTTGCCAGTCACTCCTTCACTCTCTTCTAAAATCATCTCCTCACGACGGTCTAGTAAGGAAGGCTGGAAAGACTAATCTTGATGAGTGTCCGCGGAATGCTTTCTTTGCATCAACCTTTTTTTCCTTCCACTTGGTAAGTATAGAGAATAGAAATGACTTAAATTGCACAGTAATCGTGACTCGTGGCATTACGATTCAAATTGTGACCTCTTGCCATATCGAGTTGCCCCCTCGGACTCTTCCCTTTCAATATCTTTGAAAGAGGGAAGTCCCTTTTTCTGGGCTTGATTAGAAATGCCCTATAGCTTGAGTTTTTTTTTGCTTTTCTTTTCCTTCCAACTCATTCAGTATGCTTGTTTTAATGGGCCTACTAAGTCCAAATCATCAGTATAATATCTAAGTGTATGATTATGTAATGTCAAAGAGGCTGATTCTACATATTTCTTGAGTCAATGGTTTATCGGAAGCAACCTCTCTACCCTTCAGAGGTAAAGGTAAGGTTTGCGTATACCCTATCCTCCTCAGACCCCTCTTATGAGAATACACTCGGTACATTATTGTAAAGAGATGGATTCAAGATTTCAAGTTAAAAAAAACGTACACATAAATACAATCACTAGAGAAACAGGTGGATTGTCACATGTTGTTTATGATAGTTATGGTTTCAATAAGCATTATTGAAGTTCTTTGAAAGAGTTGTCATAATGTTTTCTCTATCAACTGTTTGTCACATGATATGTGCATCAATGACAGGTTAAACACTTAGCAAGATGTTTCTAGACCCGCTTTGTGCAGTTCAATATTCACTTTGAAATTTCGATTAATTCAAATGCATTCTATCAAGGCTTTTTTTTATTTATAAGACTCGCATTAGATATAAATATATCTTATTCATTTCGGTATAACCACCGATAACTTACGTTAAAATTAAATACTATGTTTTATCTTATTTCCCAAAGTCATTAAGTTTAATTTTATTTTTCATTCACATAATACACTTGGAGGAAGCTTTCATCTTTTGACACTTGTCGACTCCTGATTTGATCAGGATGGACAAAAGCACGTGCTATTGATGTGGGCCTGCCACGTGATGGGGTCCAGGATAAGAACATGCACGAGACGTCACATGTTATCTACCACACGTGTCCCGTGATCTCGCAATGCTAATCACCGTTGATTATGATAGGGTCCATGAGATGAAGTTGTCCATTGGGACCCACTCACCCTCTATACGATCGTATATTATAATTGAGAGTCCGATTACACCTAAGGCCACATTAATATTGTTATTGTTCGGATACATCTTCTACGTTTATATTATAAATATCAAAAACAAATAAAATCTTGAGATTTAAAAGTGTTAGTTAAAAAATGATCGTGATAGAATTCTTGTCTGATTTATCAACTTTTATCATTTATATTTTGAAACTATGCTATTATCAAGCTTAAAAATATACGTAATAAAGTAAAAGGACGAAAAACGCCAAATTGATTTAAAAAAAAAGAAGAAGAGATATTTGGGGAATGGGCAAGTAGTTACAAAAAGATGAAGGCCCCAAATGTTAATTTTTTAGTTAGTAGGGGGTAGGGACGTTAAATGTATCTATCTATATACAATATCCCCTAAGATTCTCTTGTCTTTTAACTTTTTGTAATTTTCATTTTCCACCCCATAATAAAAATTAAAATACATATTCTATCCCTAATTTTTCTCATCTCGTTCATTTTGAATTACACGTTTCTTATGAAATAACGATTAATTCAAAATAATTTCTTACAATATTTATATTAGTTGATGTATATATATATTTTTTTAATTTGATATTTTTATTTATATTATAATCCGATTAATTTATATTCACGCTACGTGGGACCTCATTTTTCTTTTTCTTTTGGCTTTTCAATGGTCGCACTTGGAAATCTCAGCATGGGAAAAGTGAACAAAGAAGAAGTTTGGGAGATTGTGTTATTTTTTTACACTTTTTTTGTGGGGCTCTATGCTTTGATTTTCATTTCCCTCTTCAAACATCTTAGTGTTTGTTCCCTTTTTTTGTTATTTGTATTTTCGTGGACGGATTCAAGATTTTTTTATCGTGTTATATCGATAAATAATAAATTTAAATTTGAGATATCTTTTTGATTTGATACGAGCTAGAGTTATAGTCTATTTTTTGTGCTAACCAGAGTATTTCTAGTGTTTCTTTAATCAAAGAATCTAACTTTTATAAATTTCTACACTGAATGTGTTATATAATAATATTTGAATGTATCGTTAAATATTTGATATTTTTTAATAATTTAAAAAAAATTTACTGAATTCTCGTGAATTCAAACGTGTGGTAGTTCTCCTCGACAACATCATGCAATTGGAATTCCATTACATCACCATATTATTACTATTCCAACATCTTTATATCTTCATGTCATTATCTTATTAGTATTTACTATGATAATAACATTTAACAAAAAAAAAAAAAAGACAAGAGCATCGAAAATAATAGCTAACCTAATTTTTGTTGCTTATATTAGTGGTCTAAATCTTAATCACATTTTCATATGTTATTATCTTTATAAAATTAGAATAACATATTTACTGTAATTGTATAAATGAAATTTTAAAAGAACTGAATATGCAGATTTTATCGTTATTTTTATACAGTAAAAAGATTTTTTAATTTTCATATATCAACAACTCAATTATGATTTGTTATTTATTTCATTAAAGATATTGTCAACTCAATGAAATTAAATTCCATTAATTTATTTTATTTTTTTTTTGCTTAATTAAAAGAATCATTATTTTGGACCATTAAATAAGAGATATTAGTATCTTTTTTCTACTTTTTTTTTCCCGCGTAATCCTTATGTCCCCTTTGCATCTTTTTCTTTTATTATATTATCATTTTTAAAGCACAAAGTGGATGCTTTTTTGTTCTAGGTTCTCCATGCGTAATTAGTTAATGAAAATGTTTGTTTATTTATTAATTAAAATTATTATCCAGCCAACTGTTTAAATTAAAAATAAATTTAAAATCTTAATGTAGACAAGACATATCTCGTTGAATAGATATTTTTTGGTCATATGGTGCATAATAAGAATTGTTAGGAGCTGGTTTTTGACTTTGCTTCTTTTCTTACGATCAAATGACTTTTAAGAATTTTATCGAATTATCAAATGACTTTTAAGAATTTTATCGAACTATATAGTAATAATAGTCACCTCTTTCATGAAGAGTTCTTTTAATTTTCTATTAATATTTTTTTAGAGGAGATCTAATGGTAGGGTAATTGAGGCTAGAGGTACAAAACCTCAAAGATTTAAAGACAAATAAAATGATTTATATTCATTATTATCATTACTAATTTTCTTTTGTTAATAATTATTTTATGTCTCTTTCATAATTATAACCACACAAAACGGCTACTGTACAATTATTATTATTATTATTATTTATTTAATGCAACGTAACCTTCATACTGTTTATGTGGTTATTAAAGCTATGATTATAATGACGAAAAATGAATCATGCAAAAAAATTTAATATTATGAAAAGACATTTTGATGGAACTTTTCCTTGATTAATTATTTATTTCAATAATTCTTGTGTTTGATTTTCGTTACAAAAGAGAATATAATGACAGTGTCTTTTTTTATTTTTTTACTTTTAGAATATTAGAATTAGAGATTAAGTTGTATGAATCGTATAAAATTATTTGCACGATTAAGTGTCAGAATTTATACTTATAATTTAAATGTCAAAAAGAGTTATTCAATAAATATTTGTATCGACAAATCCAACATGTACTTAATAAAATAGTTGAAATGAACGTAAGTTAATTAGAACAATAACGATGTTAAAAAATAAAATAAAAAAATAAAAATTCTCAAGGTGTATATATATATATATATTGACTGTCCTTTGAATCATTATATGATGTACTTTCTTTAATTTACAATTTGTAAAAAAAAAAAAAGATATAAAATTTGTAGATTGACTGGCAAATTGTTCCAAAAAACAAATCTATCAAATGTCAGAATGATAGGGATTGAAAAATCAAATATTTGGAAACAAACAAATAAGTGGGAGGAATTGCACATGTAAAAGAAATGGACACTTATTAGATATAAACAAAAAATAACAAAAAATAAGATCAAACAAAAATAGTTTAATCTCAAATTAAAATGTAGTAGAATCCAAACATTCTTACCAAAAAAAAAAAAAAAGCACAAAAGTATAGGCTGATGCAACACCTGTCTCCTTGATTGGCTCACTTAAAATATATCGGAAGTGATCGGTTAAAATTTTTACTAAGGAGATTTAAAATATATTATATAAAATTAGTTTTACGTTTGCTTGATTTGTGCCTCAACTAGTACACCTAGCTAGTCCATGTACACATTTATCAATTTAAAGTTACATATATAAAATAATTAGTGCTATTAAAAATGATCGTTATGTATTTTTAGCGGCAATTAACATTTTTTGTATTTGTCCGTAAAGTGTTTATCGACATTAGTTCTAATAACACTTAACTAATGCAATAAAAACTTTGACACTCTTTATTAATGTCATTACTTGTTGCCGCTAAAACTTATTTTTATTATAGTGTCTTTCGAAATTGACTCGATTTTCGATGCTTAATTTTATATTTTTGGTTAATTAAGGAGGTATAAATCTTTATTACTCCATCACATCCTTCAATATCACAATTAGCAATATAATTTGACTTGTTGTGATAAGTGCTTATATTTCATTATGTTATATAGAGTTCGGAGCTAAAAGGGTAAAAAAAAGAAAAAATTTAGAAATTCTAAAAGGGCATATCAATTTTTTTTTTAACCAAAAGGGCAAAATCATTTCTGACGGAGCGACTTTGTTCTGATAAAATTGGTACGGTGATTTATTTTTTTAATATCGCTGCTTGTGTAGCGTTTTTCAAAAAAGAAAAAAAAGTTAAATAGCAGCGATTTCCTTTCCCTTAAAAAAATTTGATCTTCTTCTCTTTGCAACAAGCCAACAATAGAGGCAAGAGCTGCTCTATTAAAAAAATTGACAAATCATTGCCATAACAATGATTTTAAGAAAAAAGATCTTTTTTTTTACGAAATCTCTGACACAACAGCAATTTTTGTATTTTCTAAAAAATATTGATACGTTAATTTTGTCAGAAGAATTTACCCTTTTGATTAAAAAAAAATATTAACATACCCTTTTAGAATTTTTAATAACTTTTTTTACCCTTTTAACTTCAAACTCATGTAATATATGATACGATCATATAATTATTTCATATGCTTTTTATTAGTGTCTAGAATTTAAACTCAGATTTACTTCTTGCATTCCACCCTCTTTCCACTACATCTATTTAAAATATAGAAAGTTACATACAAAAAAAAAATTAAAAGTATTTGAACAAGTAGTGGTCAATAAGAAATTATATTTTTCTTGTTGTGATAGGCAGAATTTTTTTCTAATTGTTTTGACTTTTTAATAATGTAATTTATAAATATAGCTGTTAATTATATGAAGTCAACACTAAATTAATTTAATTTCTTTGTTGTTTGTGGAATTTATTGCTTGATTTGTGCAGATAATTACGTAATTTTGGTGACTAGTGAGTATGTAAGAATAAAATTTCCAAATTAATTTGAAGGGAAGACTTCAAATATCACATACAAATTTGGGAATTCATGAAATAAAATTAAGATATGAAATACTGTCTTTTTTAAAGCGAAGATTGGATCGGTGAATAAAAAAAATAAATTTATTTTAATTAGGTTTTTGACGAAGCAAAAAAAAATCTTATTTGAATCTAGAAGATTTCCCTATAAAGAATAAATAATATTAATTTTATAGCGGACCAATTTTTGTTAAGTTAATTTAGGCTAATCAAGCAAACATCTCATACCACATCATTTTCTACGACCAAATCCAAAATTTCAAAATAACTTCAAGAATGATATATTAAACTTACGATCTAAAATAATTTTTGAATCACATTTATCATTTCAATTAAAAGGGCAACAATGTAATTTATCAATTTATATTTTTCTTAGTAAATGATTAAATCAAATTATTAAACAAAATGAGTGATGCAATTGAGTCCATGGAGAATATTTATTCTTAGTTTCTTATAATTAAAAATGATTTTCAATTGTTTTTTTATGGAAAAAAATCCCATAAAAATTTACTCCCTCCGTTTAAAAAAGAATGACCTAGTTTGATATGAAACGGAGTTTAAGAAAAGAAAGAACACGTTTTAATCTTGTTGTTTCTAAATTAAAGTTATGTCAAATGTACCAAAAAACCCTTTAATCTTGTGGTCTTAAACCTGTCACGTGAAAAGTTAAAGTTAAAGTGTTGCCGAAAAAGAAAAAGGGTCATTCTTTTTTAAACGGACTAAAAAGAAAATATGATCATTCCTTTTGAAACGAAGAGAGTAATGAATAAATATATAGGGTCCTGTGCACGCGTTTTGCACGTGAAGACCAAAATGGTCCCTAAAAGTTTGGTATGAGAATGGGATACTTAAATATCTTTATTCTATTATTGAACCATACCTTTTAATTACATGTAGCTAGCATGCTTCATTAGTAATTATTGGATGGAGGAAAATTCAATATTTTATGTTATAGTTAAATATTGAGGTAAGTTTTGCGTATATTTTATATTTTACGGATTATATTTGTGTGTTTATGTGTATATGTGTTATTATTATAGCAGTGTTAATAGCATTTTTTATCGTTCAGATACTATTAATAGCGATCGGACATCTTAGCTATTGGTTGCTAGAGATATCAGCGCACTCGGGCAGGGTGGAGTGGAAATATTACTATCTATATATGGTCAAAAATAATTTTATGTATATATAGTAGATGTTGAACCCCCTTCGTTAGTTTGTGTATTTAGTTCTTCAAATTTTGAACCCCTTATTCAAAATTATAGCGCTGCCACTACTCTCGTATATATTAAGTTGGATTATTATTGTTGTAACAATCATTTGAAGAGTTGAAACGAAATTGTCTAGCAATAACCTATATTTAAATTGTTATAGTTGGAACCAATCGATCAATGAGGGGTTTAATCAAACATCTCAACCATTGATGGAGATTTCATCGATGTATCGTTAAAATACGATCATAAGTTTTTGTATTATGCTGAATTACTATTGTGGCAACATAATCATTTGAAGTAGAAGATTAAATTGCGTCACGACGATCTATATTTAAATTGTTACTATGAAAAAAACTCGTAATTCATGAATTTTCAATTTGATTCGACCAATCAACAAGCTGGTGAATCAACTAAACATCTCAACCATTGATAAGAGATGTTGCCATTGCTTGTATACAATCATAATAGGAATAACAGATTACTGTTACGGTACACATCCTCATTTAAGGATAAAATTAAATAATTTTACGATTGTCTGAATAAGCAGCTCGATCACGAATTTCCTATCGGTGAGGGTGATGGGATGTCCCTCTTATTTTTGTTTTTTTCATCTTAGGATATTGATGGAACATATGTACTAATAAGTTGTGTGAGAGGACTTAACACTAGTGGTGCATGACAACAAGATTCTTCTAAAGGGAGAGATATTGTGGTTCCATGGATTGGACAAGCATATCTTAGTGAAGATCAACCTCGGCCATTGACAGCAACAAAAAGGATGTAATGTAAGGTAATAATAATAGTAGTGTTATGCGGAATTTGAGATAATACGAGAAAATATAAACGCGAAAAATAAGACAACAGATTTACGTGGTTCACCAATAAATTGGCTACGTCCACGGGGAAGAGGGAGAGCATTCAACAAGTAGGTACAAAGTAACCAATCGTGGGTCGTGGTGTACTGGTGAGACTATTCGAATTTCAATCAGATCTCAAGTTTGAATCAGGAATATATATGGAGAAAATTCTGTTGGGAGCTAGTGCTACTCAAGAATGAATCTTACAGTGCAAAATACGAATTTAATTAAAACTTTAATATGAACTATAGATATCGAACGAGAAATAAAAAAATGATAATAGGTACAAAGTACAAACCAACCGCTCATATATATGCAATCATATTAAAGGCCATTTGGCCCCTATGGCATTTATTCCTACTATTGTGTAGTTGAGCTTCTCACAACTACTAGAAGCCAATTTACCCCTTATTAAAGCATCTCATGTCAAATCCCAACTAAATCTTAATTTAAATTTGAAATTTTATAGATTTTTATGACAATTTCAAGAACATATATGTGATTTTATGTTGGATCCATGAATTTTATTTAAGACGTATAAATGTAAGTAATTTAGTAGTATAATTTAAAAATTTAAATGTGTTTAAAACTTTAATATTTTTAACGTGGGATATTATATAACTTGACAACTTTAATTAATATCAACAGGTGAAATTTGTTCGTTTTTCAACATTTTACGACTGATGTTGAGCAATCATTACTTAATATATATAATGAACATCAAACGCTATATAAGGACAATAAACGTAATAAATTCTTTAACAGCGAACAACACAATTTTACTATTAAGAAAAAAATTAAAAGCTCACACAAATCAACTTAAGTTTCATTAGAACATTTGCTTTTTAAGACAATGATTTGATTAGTGAATATTTAAAGACATTATTTGAAACGATTTGTCTTGTCACTTCATTTATTTACTTTGCTTTCTAAGTTCATTATATTGATAATAACTTAGTAAAAATGCTATATTCGAATAATTTATTAGGATTTCTTTCGAAAAATTCTATTGAGAGTATAACGCTTCAAATATAATGACTTCCGACTCTATACCTAATAAGATGATTAAAAAATGAGACCTGAAATTAATAAAATATTTACCACTCCACGACACAAACTTTTACTCTAATAAATTTGGTATGACACAATATTAATCATATAGAGTGCACTTGTTCACATTCCCTTTTTAAGGACCTCAACTGTTCACATTTACAAAACATATAAATGCTAGTAACAATAATAATACAACAAGTGTACAACTACTAGTATATTTTACATATATAATTGTATTATTATTTATAATTAATGATATACTATATAGTTTTTCATTCATGAAAAATTCTCATGTGATTGCCTATCTGTTTTTTCTGAACCCTTAATGTATCCCAAGACAATTTTGTTTCATTATTTCGTGTTGCTTTCACATACTTCACATGGCTTATTATATTTCTCTAGATTTAATTTCATATGATATATTGGAAATTATATATAGAGAGGAATTTATTAGGAAGTTTCTTTAATAGTAGAAATTGATAGACTGTCCTCGTGCACATATGATATAATTAACTTATCATAATCCCTAACGTAGAAAATTTATTCTAAAATACAATAATATAATACGTGAAAAGTTACAAATCGATTAATAGATATAATAACAGATCAAATGAATCCTGACGAGTATCATATATAATTTATTTTGTGAAGCTTTTTGGAGATTCTTAAAGTTCGTAACATTAATCTCATACAGTTTTAGAGAAGCTAGCGGCGGAAACATTTCAAGATTGAAGCGCATGCAACCTATACTGATTACGTTAATACTATTTTTATAAAATAAAAATTAGATATATCATAAATACTAGCAATATTTTTCAGATCAAAGGAATCAAAGGATAAATAATATTAACTACTTTAAAACACTAAATTTTCAAGCATTATCACAATTTTAAAATTTCCAAAAACAAATTGGATCTACAATTAACAAGCTTCCACGCAATAGCTCATTTGAACAACTAAGCATTTATACAAGTTGAAATTCCATTGACACATAAATAAATAATTAAATATTTACTTTATTTTGAAGACATCATTAATGCACCATAAAAAAAATAATGAAAAATATTCAGAAACTTCCCGGAAAACATGCCATTTTGAAGTACTTGTAGATTTATGGTAGTGTTCAATTATAAATTACTGTATTTAATTAAACTAAATTAATTAAAAATAAAGTACAAAATGCATTGACCAATTAAAATGATTTTTTTTTTAAAAAAAACGTATTAATGGGGAACTCAAATTTCTAAGTCCAAGAATAAGTCAAATGATGGGTGCAAAATATCTGGATTAATTGCAAATTTAAGCAACATACCCACTTAGAAATTGTGTTTTGATTAAGTTGTTAATTAATTAAATATTTGCAAATTTGTATTATTAAATTGGACAAATCGCTAAAATTCCGCTGCTATTGTTCCCTCTCTTTGCATTAATTGCAAAAGTCATTTGAAATTTGAATTTATTGTAAAAAATTTCAAAGCCAATTTGAATGCATATATATTCAAGAAGTTTGGTACAAATACAACTAAATAATAAAGAAAAATAGAAGGTACAAAAAAGTAATTGGATCACAGAAGAATATGAAAAAAAATGAAAATGATATACTAATAAAATGAAATTCTTTATTTTTTTAATGTAAAGTCTATATGTTTATATTTGATCTATTGTGTCGACGGAGAGTTTTATTTTGATATAATTATAATGTTCTAATCGAATGTTAAGTTATTTTTTTCTTTGAGGCTATACTAATGGGAAATTGGGAATTCTAATTCAGAAAAAGCCTTAATAGTTGATTTTGAAATCATTCTTTAACTTTCGCGTAGAAAAAGCCTCAATTTGTTGTCATAATTTATTCAAGAACCTAAATTCAACTAAACACGAGTGTTTGTGCTAAGAAAACACAAGTTAATCCATGTGCTTAATTCAAATATTGTTATTCAAAAGATTATTTTTTTTTTATATTTTTCAAGTTTTTAATATTAAATTAATAAAGTAAAATTTTAAATGCTATAAGAAAACCCAACAAATAACAAACCGTCGTAATTAAAAATTTTACTTGCCAATTTTGCCCTTTCCCCATTTTCACATTACCACCGACATCTTCAATAATTTTTAACCTACTACTGCGGCGCCGGCGGGTCAAATAACAAGTGGCATTTTCGTTATTTCACCGAAAACTCTGCCCATTTTCACAAACATTTAAAACTTTAGTAAAATAAAATAAAAAAAGATTAAAAGGAATATAATAAAAGGAAAATAAAAATGGGGACCTATACTCGTGTCTTTTACTTCTCAACCGCAATTAACGGCAAGTGTTGATAGATGAGCAAAATCTTATTTATTTTCTACTTTTTGGAAAGTAATTAACTTTTTTTTTTTAGCATTTAAGTTATATATGTTGGCAACATATTTTTTTTTTAAAAATATCTAATAATTAAAGCACATTATAACAAATTAAAGTTTATCGGATTATTATAATAAGAAAATGGACGATTGACGTATTTTAACTTTAAAAACAAATTCAGCAGATTGAAATGAAGTATGACTAAATCTGAATACGTGTCGAAAAGTCTTGTATTGAAGGAGTAAAATGCTCCCTAAACAAACCAATTTCATATTCAAAGAACTTCACAATTTCTATTTAAGAATAAAAAATTATATATAACTTCACAATTTTACTCACTAATGTGGAATTATTAGTTGATTTCGATTTGAAAACTTAACTTTGAAAGCTAGACTAGAGGTGAAAGTTATCCAAACACATAAGTAAATAAATATTTTTGACATTTTTATATATAGCACCAAAACAAAAACTCATTTGTTACTCAAATAACTATAAAAAGAAATACCAAAATAATGATAAATAAATAAAGTAAATGGGGACCTATTCTCGTGTCTTCTAATTCAACCGCATTCAACGGCCAAGTTGGTTTATTTTGTACTTTTAAAAAAGTGAAAACTTTTTAATAAAATAAAATAAATAAATAATTCACATAATAGCTCAAAAAGGCAAAAGCTCCGTGATTACCGGCAAACGCCGGTTATGTAACGGTCACGGCAAGTTTAGCAACGCACTAATTACTCATTAGAATGTTAATGACTTGTATTAATTAAAGATTAGTCATTTTTGATTTGTTTAGTATTCTTACGAGTCAACTTCTTTGTCATTGACTCAAAAATTCTACTAATTAGTACTTTAATTGGTGAATTAGTTCCTAATAAATGAACTTCTATTGGTCGTTTATTATTAGTAATTGTTATACTTCCTCCCTTCATTTTTATTTGTCATTTACGTTTTTTCGAAAGTTGATTTGAAATTTTTTTAAGTTAAATTAGATTACATTAATTTGATATTTTAAACAAAAATTTTAGATATTCAAAAACTATATGAAAAAGTAGTATAAATTGCAATTTTTTGCATATTAATATGATGAAAAAATATATGTTAGAATGTTAGTTAAAGTACCTATAGTTTGACTCTAAAAATAGAAACTATGGCAATTAAAGTGAACGGAGGGAGTAATAATTTCGTTATAAATAACTAAAGAGACAATTTCATATAAGAAAGGGTAATGTTAAAAGACCATAAAATTTTGCCATAAATTTAAAAAGTCTATAATATTATTTTTATTTTTAAAATAAGGAAAACTTGACCAACAATGATAAAATAACATATTTCACACTATGTTATTTTACGTTTATAAACATATTATCCTATTAACTTTAATACCTTCTAATTACAAAAATGAAAAAAGATCAGTTATTTTAAAATAAATAACATATTTCACACTATATTATCGACTTTTTAAATTTTTGGCCTAATTTTCTAATCATTTGGCATTGTCCTTAAAATAAATTTATCTTTTTTTAAAAAAATTAATATTCAAAAAAATAAAATAACACAATATAAAATATGTAATTTTAGTAAATATTGACAATGCAGAGTTGTACATCATAGCTTCATATATTTAACGAAAATTTTGATTAGTTTATGAAAAGAATTGAAAATAAAATACTAAAAGGAGTAGTTAAGTCGCTTCACTTTTTGGTTGTTAAGTCATAAGAATTCTAATCTACGACAAAAGGAAAATGTTTGAGCTAAAAATTAGATAAAAATGCAAATATCACCATCAATAAATAAAAAATTAAGGTTAAGAAGCAACAAATTAGATTTTCCTTTATTTGTTCCAATATACCTAACAAAATACCAAACATTAAAATCGAAAGTGAGGAAATATCAAACAAATTAAAATAAAAAAGTAGATTGTAATGCACTAGTGAATATTTTTATACAATGTAGACTATAAATTTAAATTTTACGAATATCCATTTATAATTATTTACCTATTATAATAATAACAATACTCTAAAAAACTATTGACTTAAAACTACAAATATGTCATTATATGCCCTATGGTCGGCGAAAACTATTAAGTTTAACGGCGAATGTCAAATGTAAATTTTATGATCATTCAAATTCAATAATTTTAGTTCATAATAAACAATTTTGTGATAATATTTCCTTTTTTTTTCGGGATCGTTTTGGACTTTATCTTTGATTAAAATATTAATTTTTCAACTTGATAAAAACTTGCACACTGTTCGAATATATTTCTAATAAGCATTCCATTTAGCAATTCCAATTTTTTTCCACAATACAAAATAGTAATGAATCTTTTCTACCTTTTGAATTTTGTCGTTAGCAAATCATTTCGTATTTTATTAATATTAGTGAAACGTTCACGCAAAATGTCTGAATTTCACGTGATGACGTGAAAATTTATAAAGTGATACAAAAGTCCAAATTTATCTCACGAATACTTTTGAATAAGATTTAAACTATTGTCCGAGATAGTTTAGAGCTTTGGTAGAGTCGTGATATAATTTTTCAATGTACATCGACTGTCACATCATTTGTTCGTTGTTATTATTTCTTATTATTTTGAATGCTAATTAGTGCTTTTCCTATTTGTTATGCCCATTTTACTTCTGTATTTCTTTTACAAAGTATTTTAATATGCTTTATTTGAGCAGAGTGTTTCGAAAATCGTTTATACATTCTACTATGTTACTATAATTGTAAACCTAATAATCCTACTCTAAATTTTTGCCTTTTACTTAAATACAACTCCTTATATTTAATGAGACATGATTATCTTTTTTTAATTAATAGTGTGAAACATAGAAACATTACAGAGACATTTTTCTGAAACTCTTTTTGACTATTTCTTCCATAACACATTTTTTTTTCTTCTTTTAGTAAATAAAATTTAATTTAATTTCATCTTCCCCTAAATAGTCAGAACAAAAGCACATGGCACTATACCCCTACCATTTTTCTCCATTCCCACAAATTATTTTATTTTATTTTTAATTAAAAAAAATAAAATAAAGTGCATTAATTTTTTTTGGCACTTTGTCTTCCCTCCACCATATATACTCCTTCAACCTCTTCTCTTTATGCTCTCAAATTTCACAAACTTCATTTTATATAAAAAAGGGCTTAGTTTATCAGTAAGTTTTTATCTGATAAACTAACCAGCATTGCCCGTTTTTTCTTTTACTTGTAGTTATTTGTATACAAAAACAACAGATCTGCACAGTGAAGTCATTTTTACCCACAAAAAAATGAAGGGTTTTGTTGGTTCTCTGGTTTTTGTGATTCTTCTTGTTGTTCCAGTAGCATTAGCTGGGCATAATTATGGTGAAGCTTTGAGTAAGAGCTTTTTATTTTACGAAGCTCAGAGATCTGGGTATCTTCCTCGTAACCAGAGA
Organism: Solanum pennellii; assembly: GCF_001406875.1. Taxonomy (NCBI): domain Eukaryota; kingdom Viridiplantae; phylum Streptophyta; class Magnoliopsida; order Solanales; family Solanaceae; genus Solanum; species Solanum pennellii. Next base: position 69,694,726 of record NC_028644.1, read on the forward strand.
GTTCAATGGAGGGGTAATTCTGGACTTAATGATGGAAAAGCTAGTGGGGTATGTAATTGAATGAATCAACTATATTTCAGTATAAAATGGTTTGTGATGATTTTGAAATTTTTATTTTTTTACAGATTGATTTGGTTGGAGGGTATTACGATGCTGGTGATAATGTGAAATTTGGTTTGCCCATGGCATTTACTGTTACAATGTTGTCATGGAGTATTTTGGAATATGGTAGACAAATGGCTGCTAGTGGTGAACTTAGCCATGCTATGGATGCTGTTAAGTGGGGTACCGATTATCTACTCAAAGCTCATCCCGAACCTTATGTTCTTTACGGAGAGGTAAAAAATTTATCCTTGTTTTGTAGTAGATGTCATTTTTATTAGTTCATTCTCGTTTGGGCTCTCGATCACGCCGATAGTATTAGAGTGAGTTTGATATAAATATCGAGTGTGGAATTTGTATGACATGATTGAGCTAATGATTTTGGTTGTTTTAATAATATTAATGCGTAATGTGTTTTTAAAGTCATTTTCAAAGGAATAAAAAGTGTCTTATTAACTAACTAATATTATTATAATAGACATAAAATTGGACCAAATGGAATGTTGATTTGTGTAAAGTGAAGATTAATTTGGATTTAGTGGTTAATTAACTAATTTTAATTATGATTATGTTAGGTTGGTGATGGTAATACAGATCATTACTGTTGGCAAAGACCAGAAGATATGACTACATCAAGAGCTGCTTATCGAATCGACCCGAACCATCCCGGGTCGGATCTTGCCGGAGAAACAGCCGCCGCCATGGCGGCTGCTTCCATCGTCTTCCGTCGCTACAACCCGGGTTATTCTAATGAGCTCCTTAATCATGCACATCAGGTTAATTAATTTTCATTAATCATAATTTATGATTTTTAATTATGATTAATTGGCTCAGTCTTCAGTGTGCAGACTGTAGAGTGAGAAAGTGGTGTAGGTTAGTTAGGCGTTGGAATAAGTGCGCATGTTAGTGAGAGCCCCGAGTAAATAGGCAGTTACGATTAGCTCAGCTTTTTTGTCGGTGTAGGTTAGTTGTGGGGGCGTATTGTTACTTTTTCATTTATTTCTCCTAACGCCCTTCTATGCTCGTAATAAATAAATAAATTAACCGGCGCAAGTTAGCAGTAAATATTTGACCCATTTTTGAAACTTGTAATTTGAAAATAATAATTTTGAAATGAGTACTAGTAACCATAGGGAGGGTAGTTTGGTACATTAACAGTTTGTTGTTCACACACGGTTTAGAAAAGAGTCGCAACTAAAGAATGTAATATACATAGTCTGTCCTACCATAAAAATTAATGATTAATTCTACGATGTATATTCGTGAATTATATTCACGCGAGTACGGCCTATGGGAAAAGACCACTATCAAAGGAATCTATGAGGTGATTTCATTGTTCGAACTTGTGATGTATAAATTGCACGAGGGTGGTTTTATTATTGTTTTAAAGCTTTTATTCCAAGTGTAAATAAATGAACATTTAACTATAATATCTATAAATTAAAAGTTTAAAGTTGTGAATATAACGTTATTTTCACAATATCAAAGATTCTTGACTTTTTTTTTTTTTTTTAAAAAAAACTTTATTTTATTCGTTCCCTTAAAATTACTCAATGAGAATGGTCTTGCGACATTGTGGGTCTTGTCCTACCTTTTTAAAAGGTAAAGGATCCATGTGCATTGAGTTATGTTAGGTCAAGGCCCATATTTATTACGACTAATATTTACTTTTAAGTCGAGATTTTATTATAAATAACTAAAATAAAATAGTCACAAGTATAACAAAAAGTTTTGTATATATATTTATGACCCATATTTACCATATAAGCGATTTTTCTTTTCATGAATTTTTACATATAAATCTAAATTAATCAATTTTTTTTTCACTTTAGAATGTGAGATAATTAAATTTGAAATAGTAATAATAATGATAACAATGAGCATTGATAATTTTTACCTGCCGGTATAAATGTTAGCAAAAATCTTTCGGCGAAACAAAAGGATCGTGGTGGGGCCCAATAGATTATCCGTCTATCGCGGGTAGTATGTTAACAACCGTCCGATTACTATTCGTTAAATCTAAGCCGTACATCACTTTTATGATCCTTAACCATAGTTTTTTTCCACGTGATGTGGATTGTCGGTGCAGTTGTACTGTACAATTACATAATGCACACCTTCTCTATGTTTTAGGTAGTTCCTAATATACCCTTGTTGTTCTGATTTTATTACGTTATTTTGTTGTTTTCAGCTGTTCGAGTTTGCTGATAAGTATAGGGGCAAATATGATAGCAGTATTACTGTCGCCCAGAAGTACTACCGATCTGTCAGTGGATATGCGGTACGTGATTATAACTTTTTTTTGAGTTAATAAATCCCTCGTTAATATTTAATTAAAGTGTATTATAACTTTTAATTACTTAAATTGTGCAAGTTTGATCCTTTTAGTTAAACTATGGACTTATTCATCTGTGATGTAAAATTTGTATAAAACAGTTCAAATATAACATAAATTTTCTAATGTGAGGATTAGTAGTTACATTTTAACGAAGTGAGGTTAAATATGTTATATTAGAAATTTTTTGTTTTGTCATTTTTGCTTTTTTCAGGTTTTATTTGTAAGTTGTGAAATTCATTAATTAAGTGATAAGTACTAATTAACTTACCCTCTATCTTCAATTAGTTTGAGTTGCTTTAACACATAAAGTTGAACGAGTAGACATATCTTACGCGTGGCAACTAAGTTTTGGTGATTTTTTGTTGTTATAGGATGAATTACTATGGGGAGCTGCATGGTTATACAAGGCATCAAACAATCAATTTTACTTGAATTATTTGGGAAGAAATGGTGATGCTCTTGGTGGAACTGGTTGGTCTATGACTGAATTTGGTTGGGATGTCAAGTATGCTGGTGTCCAAACACTTGTTGCTCAGGTAACATAATAAAAATCCAATCTTTTGTTGTCGTACACGTGTCGAAGCATCCAAAAAAATGTACTGCTTTTGGAGGATTGGAACACACCTGATAACATTTTTGAAGATTCTGACTCTGCGAAAATTAACTAATTGGTATTATGTGTTGACAGTTCTTGATGTCTGGTAAAGCTGGTCATAATGCACCTGTATTTGAGAAGTACCAGCAGAAAGCAGAGAACTTTATGTGTTCAATGCTTGGAAAAGGTAACAGAAATACCCAGAAAACTCCTGGAGGTCTCATCTATAGGCAAAGATGGAACAATATGCAGTTTGTTACTAGTGCTGCATTCCTTGCCACTACTTATTCTGACTATTTGGCCTCTGCTGGCAAGTATCTCAAGTGTTCTTCCGGTTATGTTTCTCCGAATGAGCTCCTCTCATTCGCTAAGTCACAGGTAAAGATATTAACTTTGATAGAGTGCTACAAGTCTGTATTATGACGATTCTAGCAATGTGTTTTCGGTGAACTAATCGTCACATTTGATGTTGTTATAGGTGGACTACATTCTTGGTGACAACCCGAGAGCAACAAGTTACATGGTGGGATATGGAAACAATTACCCGAGACAAGTACACCACAGAGCTTCTTCCATTGTCTCGTTTAAGGTTAATCCTAGTTTTGTTAGCTGCCGGGGAGGCTATGCGACCTGGTATAGCAGAAAGGCGAGCGATCCTAATCTCCTTACTGGTGCTCTTGTTGGTGGACCTGATGCCTATGACAACTTTGCTGATCAAAGAGATAACTATGAACAAACTGAGCCTGCCACTTACAACAATGCTCCGTTGATCGGTGTGTTAGCAAGACTTCATGCTGGTCACAGCGGTTACAATCAGCTCCTTCCAGGTATATTTTAGTGAATTAACGTCTTATGTGAGTATTCCGAGAATTCATCATAAAATGACTAGTTTTAGCTAGTCATCCACCTACTACAACTTGCTTGAGATTGAGAAGTAGTAGTTGTTGTAGCAATAACACCTTCATATAACTCATTTAGTAGTATTTTTTTCTTACAGTTGTTCCTGACCCGAAGCCAACGCCAAAGCCAGCTCCAAGAACTAAAGTAACTCCAGCTCCAAGGCCAAGAGTACTTCCAGTCCCAGGTATTTTCACTTGCTATTCGTATGTCAATGTATTATATCGACCAATTCTAAATATCATAAAACAACCTCTCTACCTCCCAAGATAAGGGGTACACACTACCTTCCCCAAACTAGACTTGTTGCAATAGTAAAGTTTTAATCAACATGTGTAATTTTGCAGCTAATGCTCATGTTACTATTCAACAAAGGGCAACTAGTTCATGGGCTCTGAATGGGAAGACTTACTACAGATACTCAGCAGTTGTAACCAACAAATCCGGAAAGACGGTTAAGAACTTGAAACTCTCTATAGTCAAGCTCTATGGTCCTCTCTGGGGTCTAACAAAGTACGGTAACTCGTTCATCTTCCCAGCTTGGCTCAACTCTTTACCAGCTGGTAAAAGCCTAGAGTTTGTGTACATTCACACTGCTTCACCTGCAATCGTCTCCGTTTCAAGCTACACTCTAGTCTAAAAGACATCAACAAGTTGAAAAAACAAAAAGGAAGTGGAAATGAAATGCTCACACATTTTTCTTGTGGTTCTAATGTAAGAATTGTGCAGCTATACTACTACTACTAATCGGCGGGGTCAAGCAAGTCCCTTTCATCGTTTCTTTTTCGTTTTTGTCTGTAAGTTTCAACGTCTTGTTGGTTTGATTTTGGTTAAGACTTATGATAACGACGTGTTAGGTTGATAATGTGGAGAAGTCGGAGGAAGAAAGGAGTGAAGAGACGAGTTTATACAAGTGCTCATCCTCTTTCTCCTCCACTTTATATATATACACATAGTGTTTGAGAAACAGAGAAAAAGAGTGAAGCAAAGAAAGTTTTGCTTTTGACTTCTCTATATTTATTATCTCACTCTTCATTCTCCTTTGTAATTTGAATGCAAGCTTGAAATGTTCCTAATTATTTTTGTATTGTGATGTTGTAAGTTTTGTTCTGGTTTTAGTGTTCTGTTCAAAGAACAGTTTACACCATTTCTGAGACTAGATTTTCTCTACTAGTTGATGCCATTTGAATTGCTTTTATCGAAAACGTCTCTATCTCAAAGACAGTGATAAAGTCTGTAAATATCTTATCCTTTCAAGACTCTATTTCATGAAGTTATGCTGAATATGTTGTTGTCAGTGGCATTTCAAACAAGATTTCTTCGTTACTATTGTTGTACCACCCCTTCTGTCTCTAATTACTTGTCTACTTTTTTTTTTGATTGTCTCAAATTACTAATCTATTTTGACATATCAAGAGAGGATTGATTATCTTGAAAAATTTTAATTTTTTAATCCATCTACTCTATAATTAATATGGATAAAATGAGAAATTCACTAGATTAATAATTATTTTCTTAATAAACGTATTAATTCAAAAGTAAACAAATAATTAATTACTGAGAAAACATTATTTTTGTTACTCAACTTGGCAAATAAACTCTAAAACTGGTCACCAAAAGCAAGAACCAACACAAGCACTAATTTAGGGGAGAATTAAACAAGACAAAATTTTTGAGCCTTTATTACAAGGAGGAAATTTTATTAATGTCATTTAACTCATTTTATCAAGCTCAACTACTATAACACTAATATTGTCTTTACTTCCCCTAGCAATAGCCAACTCGGCTAACAGTGCGGCGGCATCCGCCGCACTGTCTCGTTCGGGGAACTTCCTCCGAATTTGCCGGAGACATTTTCTCGCGACATCGCAAGTTACCTCATTGGACACAACATCCCATAAACCATCTGTGGCAATTACTATGAATTCGTCTAATTCGTTACGTTTGTATACTGTCACTTCTGGCTCTGGTATCACAAATGGTTTTAGACAATGATCACCTGTTTATTTCAAAACAAATTTCAATAATAATACTTCCATGCATTGTCTGGTACGCGAAATAAGATAGAATTGTATGTATCGGGATTAAACTGAACAAGTAAAAATAAACGTAAAAAAATATTGTACCTATGGATCTTGAAGTAGCAAGGATTCCTTGGACTCTACTACCATTCCAATTTAGAATTTTACCACCTGCTGCTTCTACCCTTTTCTTTTCATCTGGTCTATCAGGCTACATAAAAAAAAATTAAAATAACACATGCACAAATAAATTTGAATAATATTGATATAATATGAACCTATTTTTTTATATAATATATATGTAGTATATGTCTTGATTTCAAATAATTATATAATCTTTAGATTATCGGTATATAGAAATTAAACTTTCGTGATTCGATGAGTCTTAGTAACAAAATCATCTAAAAGGGTGATGGCGAAAGGTGCATGTACTCTTAACCACCAAATATAATTAGGTGATAGATCCTAAATTATGAAAATAAAAAAATTTCTAGTAAATTATGTGAAATAAATATAAATTAATTAATAAATTTAAAGATCGATCGAAAATAAAATGAAGTAGATCAAATTGTAGTGGAGAATGTCACTAGTAGTGATGTGTGCTACTCTGATTTCATGTAGTGCTTTTGATAATTAAAAGAACAGTGTGTTGATTGTCGATCTACTGCAATCTTTTCTTCTTTTTTACTCGGATCTACAAAAAAATTGTAAAAAATTAGAAAAATGACTTACCTTGTGATCATTGGACAAGGGTATAGCAACACCACGACTACAAAGTATAGCCCTACAATCACCACAATTAGCCACCACTATTTCTTCTTTTCCCACTATCACCACCACCGCCGCAGATCCCACCGTCTTCCTTACATCCTCATATCTACCCTCCTCGTACCCCGCCGCTATCCAACTCCCTTCTCTCATAACTTCATTATCTATCTTCGAAAAACACTTCACCATCACCTTTTCCCAATCCACATAATTACTATTATCACTATCATCATCATCATCATTATTATTCATTAATTTTCTCTTAGTGTTTAATAACTCCTCCCCGAGTACATAATCTAAACGATCACGACATGCATGCGAAACCCTAGACCCTCCATGACCATCATACGCTCCGAAAAATATGAACTCATTATTCGCCATTTTAATCGACGCTTTTATAGCGTCTTCCATCACTCTCCTCCGTCCGATCATCGATATACATCCATACTTTAACTCTATATTATCACGTGGAATTTCAACAACAGTACTACTACTTCCCATCGAGCTACACTCGATAGTATAATTAGTAGTAGTACTATTGGAGGAACTTTTATCAATTGGTTCATTTTCCCTTGGGCGAAAACGTTTTTTAGGGTTATAATCCTTGTCCTGGTCTCGATAAGCTGAAATTGCACCATCTTCATCGGATGAATTTGTAGAAGTCATGATACGTTGTTGAAGTTGTTGTCTTTTATGGTAAGATTTAAGAATTCTTTTGTGAAAGACATCTCTTGGCTTGTTATTTCCTGGATCTGATACCATTATAATTCTACACTTAATAATAATAATAACACTATATGTTATAATAATATTGGTAGTATATTTTTTGGTACTTGATGTGTGTATAATGTAGTAACCTTGAACTAGACAAATGAGAGAATTTTAATACAAAGTTTGCATTATGGTTACGTAGG
>NC_028644.1:69703333-69850208 GCF_001406875.1 Solanum pennellii
AAGAAGGAGAAGCTAAAAAAGAGGAAGTGGGTTAAGGGGTTGTTTGGTTAGTGACAATTTATAATACATGATAAATAATGCATGAATTATTTTTTTAAAAATGTACCTTTTGTTTGTTTCTTAAAGAAAAAAATTGCTTAATATAGTTAGCCATTTTTTTTTAATTCTTTTAATCCATGCATAATATCAAATATTGATTCTTAAATAGTATCATATATTAGATAGTCAATCAAATAATATATCATACAATTTCACGATAATCTTTCTTCCATAATAAAATTTTATTACAAAGGAATTAAATTTTATATATAATTGATATTTTATGTTATGTTAATTATTTGTTTTCTTTACTTTTATTTCAAGAAAATCTAAACAATTAGGATGGTGTGAAGATAGTGGAGTCTGTGTGTTAGTTCAACGATTTGTTGAATTCAGTAATTTTAATTTCATATTATGAATTTGTAGTAAGAAATACATTGCATATATAAGCGTATTATTAATTTAGAACTCAATAATTTAAAAAAAATTAAAATTTTCAAAATTTGATTTGCTTTAATTTTATATACCCTCGAGAGTTAATATTCAATATTTTTATTGATTTGACAAGCTACATGGGACTAATCTTTCCACGTAAGCAATGCCAACTAAGATTCACTATAAAAAAACTACACCTTTAGTGGCGACTATTACAAAAGCTCAAAAATCGTCACTAAAAGTTTTTAACATTAAATTCTAATTTTGTGTTTTTTTTCTTCATTATTTTAAAAAAAACAAAAATGATATCGATTTAGTAGGAGTTTGAAGACACTGTATATTTTATTTTTATGTTATATGTAAATGTATAAAATGTACAATGATGCATTATATAGTAGGAGATGTGAATCAAAAAATAATTTTCATGATTTTTCGTAATAATATTGAATGTTTTCAATATTGATATTTATTTTAGAAAATTATGTTGCAATTGAAAATTAATTATCATATTTTTTTTGTTGAAAAATAGGTTTTACTATGGTTATTGGAGTCTTAGTCATCACTAAAAATCACTCGTAACCTTTAGTGGTAATATTTTGGGATTTTGTACCGACTTTGTCGCTACTAAAGGTCAAGTTCTTTTATAGTGAATCTTAGTTGGTAACGCTTAGGTGGAGGGATTTGTGTCATGTGGCATGCCACATCACTAAAAAATTAGGGTGTTAACTCTTGAAGGTATTTGTTGTTTCCTGGGATAATAGCGAAGACATTTCTGATCCCAAATGTAAAGAATGGTATAAATAATTTATTTTGCATAGTTCAAAAATAATTTTGACCCTTTTACATATATTTTTAATATAAATATAAGATCTATTTTGCAACCAAACAAGGCCTTTAAGGTAGTTGGTCATTGGTGACAAAGAGGGAAAGGTGGCAAGATGAGATGACACGTGTACATTGTATTTGCCTCTAATATTTACACGTAGCAATTGCAATTTTTGCTAGCGTTCGGCGTTCGGCTGAATATATTATTTCTGTATTTCGTCCGTTTGCTTATTATGTTTTGATTCGATATTTCAGATAGAAAATTTGTACACCTTATTAATCGCAATCGTATGAACTAAAAAACATCAAAATATTTACTTGTATTTTTATCCTTCATAATTAACACAATATTAATATAGTTAATAAAATTTTACAAATAGAGTCTAAAAAATATATAATGTTATATATATTTAATATGCTGATAAAAGAATTTCTTCTAAAAAATAAATAAATAAAAAAATAAACGAAGAAAATAAAGTATTCCAAGAAATTCAATATTCACAATAGACAAGTGTGAATTTTGAAAAAAAATTCAACAAAACTTATATGAAAATTGGTACACCTAATTTGTCACCTTACCTTAAATCTTGTGGACTATACAAGCAACTTGCTTATACTTACATGCATGTACTTTGTTTTTCTAAATTTAGTTTGATGTTAAAAAAAATAAATTCTCTATTGTCATTCCCAAACTCAAATTGACTACTTGTCCATATTTTATCCCAACTTCCATCTTTTGCAAAATAAATAAAATAAAAATAGAGTGGATAGTTGCAAGTTTTATATTAACTATTATTATTTTTACGAGTTTTATATGTAATTTATTATCCCTATATTACAAAAAAGATGAGTCCATGGACTACCATGAATTCGTTGTCCTATGTAAATTTATTAATTAGTATTTTTTTTAAAAACTTTACTCATAATAATTTTTTTTATTTTTTATTTATCTATAAAGACGTTTTACTGACAAATGAATTAATGTTATTATTTTTATTGAGTACTTAAGAAACAAAACGAATATAAAAGAAATGTGAAATAGTTCAAGACGAATAGACAAAGTGAAAATTTAAATTTGTTTTAATATCGACTATAAGAAGTATATTTACATAAAATTAAAAGATTAATTAAGCATGCCAATTGCCATGAAAGTATTAATATACTTAGATTTTTCAACGAGAAATAATTTATAAAAATATATTTGATAGATTTTTTTTTTTAGAAATTCATATATTTTTTAATGATCTCATAGCCCAAGTGGATTTTGTATGGGCAAGGAATCTATTGTCTCCCTCTAGAGATGCAATTTTACGTGTCTTAAAACTGATTTTAGAATAACATATTTTTATTCACTTTAAAATTCTATATTAAAATCATGAAAAAAATATAAATAAATATATAAATAAAAGAAGAAACAACTACTCCCACTAAAAAATTTAAGTATTAATAATAATAATTAATGATAAATATTAAAGATCAAAATTAAAATATGTTCAATATTTCTAATAAATTATTTCTCGTTGAAAAAATCTAAGAATTCTTTAGTCATATTTATTAAAGAGGGATGTATGAACTCACAATTATTCATCTTGACTAATGAATTTAATATTTTATATAATTATTTGTTTTTATTACACTCATAGCTAAATTTATAATATTCTTTTATACTAAAGAGTAGAGACAATCAGACAAAGCGGCTTGGCCAAAGGGTCAAGATTCGAGAATCAAGAAAAACTTTCGTTTTTAATTATTGTGTTATACTTTTCGAAAATTAATTTAAGTAATTTTTAAAATAAAATTAAATTATATTAAAATAATTTTTTTTTAAATATTTAAAAATTATATGAAACATACTATAAATTACAATTTTTTGGCGTTTTTTTTCCGTGTGCGTTGTTTTCAAGATTTAAGACTTCTTTTTAGATGATTTGAGATACATTAACTCAGTAATGACGTATTAAAATACTAATACATAATTAACGATATAAAAGTCTTTCTCTTTTAATATTATAATTTGATAAAGCATACTATTTCACGCAATTTATTATAATAAAATTTCTCTTTTAATATTATAATTTGATAAAGCATACTATTTCACGCAATTTATTATAATAAAACAGGTAAAAATTCAAAATTTAAATGTTGCCGTTATTTACTAACAACGAAGTTAACAAAAAGCTAGGCGAAATGACAATTTCCTAAAGCACATTAACAAAAAAATATTTCATTTTTCCTAATAACGTTAAATTATGAAAGTAGAATTGCTTGGTGCAATTTTAACTAGTTCATCGTGATAAATAAATGTATCAGACATAATAGAGAGTGTTTAATTTTAATATAAGATTTTTTAATATAAGTTTAAACTTAATTGAGTCTCAATAAAAATACGAAATATTTGATGGAATTTTGTTTTTAAAAAACTTTTTAAAATTACTCAGCGGGATTTTAATTAGTCAAGCTTGATAAATAAATATAGGAAAATTGTATATAATAGCAAATTAGTAAATCAAATTAAATGTTATAATCACACTTTGATTTAATTGCCCTGTAGCAAACTGTTTGTCAGTCACCTCTCTCCTTCAAACTCTCTCTCGCCACTCTCCCTCTCTCTCTCGCTCCTTCTCACTTTTATACAAATATATATGTATAAAATGCGTTTGTGTTTGTATAAAGCAAAAAAAATTTGTATATACACATATATTTTCGTTCCCCTCTCCCGAATCTCGCTCGCCACTCTCTCAGATGTTGCTCACCACCCTTGCCTCCATTGCTTATACAAACAAAAACAAAATGTAAAAATTATGTTTCCGTTTGTATAAAAGCGAGAAAAAATTATATGTATACATATATTTTCGTTCCCCTCTTTCCCCTCTCCCAGATCTCGCTTACCACTTTTCCTGATTTCGCTCGCCACCCTCGCTTCTATCACTTATACAAACAGAAACAAAATATATAAATTGTATTTATGTTTGTATAAAAGCGAGAGAAAATTGTATATACACATGCAAATACATATATCTTCATCCTATACACTTATAATTAAACAATACAAATATTTTCCAACCCAACTTTCTTTTGTCTTTCTCTCTTTTTTGTTTTATACATACACAAATTGTTGTATACAACTGCTTCCTTTTGTATATGTATAGCGAATTATACAATTTTATATATGTATAGCGAATTATATATATTTATTTTTGTTATGAAACGCAATTATGTAAACTTTTCTATAATATATAAATATAAATTTTGTATTTGTTATATGTGAAAGTTGCTAATAAATATATCGAATACGATAAAAACTTCTTAAGTACCATAGTCTAATGTGAACTTAAATTTAGTCCACCTCATCAACAAAAACATGAGGCACTTGACGGGAATTTTATTTTAGTTTTTTTAAAAAAGAACTCAATTGATTTTTTTTTTAAAAATAATCTTGCTGAACAAGTACTTTTGATTTTTGGCAAAAGTTTGCAGTTTTGTTGAAAACTCCGATCAATTTCCGATCTGAAAAATGGACAGCCAACTGGTTGAGATGTGCATGGCATCGGCGACGGAGAGCCTTGACGCTATCGAAGCGTGGCGGAGGCAGCGGCGGACACTGGAAATGATGCCTTCTCACCTCGCTGAAGCTCTTCTTCACCGCCTTCTTCGCCGGCGTCTCCTCTTCCCGTCTTTACTCGAGTATATCCTAATTACGAATTAATCCTTTCATATCTTTTCTGTATGCTTAAATTAAATTTTATACTATCCTGTAATTAGCATCAATTGATTTATACTTAATTACTCTAATTTGCCACTGTCCTGAAATGTGATTTTTCATAATCTAGCAGTTATGGAGCAGCTCAAGTTGTAATTGATGTGAATATTCATGAAATATGATCTTACTGTTATAGAAATTCCTCATACTGCATAGCAACTGTTTGCGAAAGTCAAAATCAATCTGTGCATAGTTTGATTTCATACATTTGCTGAGATTGATAGTTTAAAAGGGAAAATGACATTGATGATTTAGTGTGTAGATAGTTTAAAAGTGAAAATGGCATTTAGTGTGTAGATAATTGATGAACAAAATGGCATGTGACGGAACTTAATAGAAAATGGGAGAATAGAAATAATGAGAGTGTATAGATGCAAGTGAAAGAGTTGCATTGCTTGATATTTTTGTTCATGTCTTTTTGTTATGTAGGCGCTCCAACCAGAGGCGTATGTAGCATAACGTTTGACGTGAAGCATAAATTTATGTGTAAAAATTTACCGGAACTGCAACAAATAGAAGATATGGACCCATAGCTTTAAAAATATAATGCTTAAACTAGAACTAATAGAGTTTAAATATTGGATCCGAATCTGCCTCCAACCATTACGGCTAAGTTTTTAGAAAGTGTATAGACTACCGGGTGCTTGATTACCCATTGTCTGTGAAATAAATTATTTATATCTATATAAAAACTGCTTGAAAAAAAAATATATCAACCTAATAAAACCCAGTGAACCAGAAGCCTTATGGGTGCATTGGTCGGGTGGCTTGTTTGAAGGCTGTATTTTGGGGGAAGTAAAGGTTCAATTTTTGACAATTGTTTTACAAGTCAGAGTAATCTTTAACTGATTTTTCTGTGTTCTTCTTTTTTCCTTTCTATGCTTACTTAACTTTTAGTTGTAATTTCCTTTTTATGTTTATGTAATATCTTGTTACATAGAAAGAGATAAAAATCAGTGTTCAATCACTTATCTTATTATTCTTGAGGAATTTTGGCAATTTGGCTAAGAAATCTTTCAAGCTAATTATTTTTTTTCCAAAAAGTTGATTTCTTTTATATTTTTTTAAAAATGGTAATATTAATCATAATATTCTTATTAACCTTTTAAATTATTGCATTTAAACAGTTGTGCACTTACCATATGTGATTTGTTGTAACTTATATTAAAAGAAGTGAGCACCCGCGCGCCGAAAATCCTAAATACACCACTGGTGGTTGGGTATTTTAAGCACCATATCTGTATTGGCCTGAGCAAAAGACATATATATATATATATATATATATATATATATGTATATATGTATGTGTATATATATCTGCAGGATATTGGTTGTGCAATGATGTAAAATGTTCTTCACATCCTTAAAACTGCACTAATATTTTTTTTGGGATCTAAATAGATCAATAATTTTTGTTGATGCTATCTAGCTCTAACATCAGGATGGCTTGAGATTCATTTTTGTTTCTCTGGCGCAGTGAGGAGGGAGGGTGGTGTGTGTACTGTGTTGTGGTTCAACTTTATTGCTTTCTTTGTGAAATGAGACTCCTAATGTAGAACTTCTGTGATTCAATATGATAGTACTATCATCTTAAATCTAAGAATCGTCTTAGCTACGTGATTATAAAGCTGATGTTTTTCCATAATCCTACTAAATTCTATAACAATGTGACATCAAAATTTATTGTCTGCTTAAGCGAAGGACTTCTTTCTTCCATGTGTTGAATTCTTGCATTATCTTCTCCAGAAGCTGATAGATATTTTCTTGTGCAGAGTGTTTAAATTTTGTGTCGACGGGATCGACTTAAGGGGAGAGAGTTATGTGGATGCAGAATGGATGGCATATATAGGTGGTTTTGACCACTTGCATTCTCTAAATTTATCAGATTGTAACAAAATTAACAGTTCAGCCATTTGGGCTATTACAGGTAACTTTTTATTTGACCTCGAATATTCTTTTGATAAATGTGACTAACCTAGCTAAGTTTCTATTATATTCTCCTCTAAATCTGTAAATGTTTTCGTTTTCATCAGGAATGACAAACTTAAAGGAGCTTGACCTCTCCAGGTGCTCGAAGATTACTGATGCTGGAGTTAGACATCTAACAACCATTCCAAGTTTGGAAAAGTTATGGATTCCAGAAACAGGTGTCACAGCTGATGGTGTCATAACCCTGACTTCGTTAACCAACTTATCCTTGTTGGATTTGGGAGGCCTGCCTGTATCTGATTCGGCTCTGTGTAATCTTAAGGTAGACATCTACTGTTCACACGTCTTAAATATCTTGTCTTTCTTCTCCCTCACCTTCCCTTATGGTGTATCAAAGGTGTATTCCTCTTTAACCGTGGGAGTTGAGTTACGTGTGCCATGCCTTATTTCTCTTTATTCTATGTTTTGTCCTTTCCAAAGAGAATACATATGCATACTTATTATAGATACCCAACATTACTCGCCGCATTTATTTCGCGTCCACGAACTGCTCTTTATTTGCAAATCAGAAAAAAGAAAGGAGGGGAAGCTTGAAATTTTTTGCTGCTATTTTTGATTTAATCAAGAGAAACAAAATGGAGAAAAAGTTTGAAATTGCTCCTCTTTTTTGATTGTAGAAAAGGTTAAAAGAAAAAAATATAGTAGCGGATGAGTGAGATTACTTACCATTTCGGAGCATTTCTTTTGAAGGAAATCAGCTAACAGTTTTTCAGTTTTTCTCTTCCCTTTAGCTCACAGCTTTCCTTCTTTGATTTACTTTTTCCTTGGTTACAGAAAAGCACACGGTGAGAAAAGATGCTTTAAGCTTGGCGTACCCACTAAACGAAACTGTTATTGCTTGTTTTTCAATCATTTCGTCCATTACTTAGTTATAATGTTTGAACTTTTTCATGATCAATGACACTTTTTATGGTTCCGGAAGGTTCTCAGGAAACTACAACATTTGGATATTTGGGGGAGTGAAGTATCAAACAAAGGAGCATCTCATCTTAAATGGTTCCCGAAATTGAGTTCTCTGAATTTGGCCTGGACCAAGGTCACTATGTTGCCGGGTCTGCCTTCTCTTGCATGCCTAAACATGAGCAATTGTACGATACATTCTATATTCGAAGGAGGAGGACAGAAAGCTCTTCTTACAAAGCTTATTCTGTCTGGAGCAACCATAAAAGATGTCTCTGAAGCTTTCCTACACCTTGAAACATCTTCCCTCTCTCATCTGGATCTTTCAAATTCGTCTCTTAATTCGTTCTGTTTTCTGCCATATATGAGAATGATATCAGATTTAGATCTCAGTGGCACATCTGCAGGAGATGAGTCAGTTGAACACATTGCATTTGTAGGTCAAAATTTGCGTCATCTAAATCTCAGCCGGACAAAATTAAGCTCTGCAGGACTGAGAACCTTAGCTGATTTTGTTCCCAAGCTTGAAACTTTATTGTTGTCTTACACAGCCATTGATGATTCTGCTATCCCCTTCATGAGCTTCATGCCTTCGCTAAAATATATTAGTATGAGTGGTACAAATATCAGCGGTATGATGTGTTCTTCTCCTCGATATTTTCTTGTTTCTTTTTTTTTTTGGTCCTCAATTTCTCTGTAATTGGAAACTAGATAGGTGTAGAGAATGCTTAAATACCTGAAGACAACACCATGATATCAATGCGTATCCCACACTGTAGGCTAGACTATTACAAGATGAACAGACCCTGGTAATTTGAACGAGTAACGTTTGGGGAAGTAATGGGTGAATTGTAAAATTATAACTTTGTGGTGAAAATCGTTTTAAATAAGATCAAGTTGATCTTGAAATTATTTTCAGAGATGTAATAATTGACGGATGCATCGCATGCCTTATCACAAAGATTAAGTAGAGTGGAGTTGAAGTCGCAACTTAGTTGCCTATTGACGGAGATCTTTTTGCTGTAGGGTTAGAATAACATTTGTCTCTTCCCTCTTAACTCACATTGTTGCATAATCTACCACAATGTCAGGTATTTCCAATGAGATGGACTCTGATCCTAATTATGTTTCGTCACTGTCCGGGTTGTCTAGTCTTGAACATTTGGAGAGATTGGATTTGGAGGAGACTCGAATCAAGGATTCAGCTTTGGCTCCTTTGCCGAGCTTTCGTAAATTGAGCCATTTATTTTTACGGAGTGGTTCCCTTGCTGACACCACTTTGCATCAGTTGTCGTCTATTACAAGCTTGGTAACCCTGGGGATTCGTGATGGCGTGCTCACTAATACTGGGCTCGATGTGTTCAACCCTCCGCCACCTATGAAGATTCTTGATCTCAGGGGTTGTTGGCTTTTGACAGAGGATGCTGTGTTGTCATTTCAGCAAAGGCATCCTCAAATTGAAGTAAGGCATGATCTTCTTAGTATTGCAATGGTGAAAAGGTTATCTCTTAGCTCACCTTTGTCCCAAGCGACACCACGGACCAAACTACACAAAAACAAGAAGGGAGGGTCATCAACATCTCCCCTTAGATCTATCAGAGACGGTTTTCTTGGTGAGGCATTGTCAAACCTATCTTGGTCTAAAAATAGGCTATTCTTTTTCCTGTCTGATATTCCTTCTTTTCATTTTGTGAAAACTAGATCAAAGATTGAAGTACACCAACGAAGAACTACTTGCAATGAGGTTTGACTCTGCCTCTATTTCCAGTGACAATGTTGTTCAGATACCTCATGAGTTGGCAAATGATGGATAGAATTTCTTGGATTCATCTCATGTGCGTATTCTATTACCTGTCGATAGTAGTTCTTGAGTTTCTTTTTCAATGTCGAAATTCTAATATTTCTTTTTTTGAATGATGCATAGTATAACTCAGAATGCTAAATGTCCAGGCTGTTGTAACGTCCCATTTGCTTGTTACTTTTTACGTGACTCAGATTACCATCTGTCAAGGACAAGATTTCATAGTTCTAAAGCTCCCAAATGCTTGTATTGCATTGGAACCTTTGAGGCTAGATGTTTATTAGCTATGATTTTGGTTATTTTTTGTAGCTAATCTGTTGTATTTTACGATTTCTTGATCATTCTGGTGACATTATTTGTAATGTATACTAACCCAGAGATGTTGTCATTCTTGAATTTGCAGAAGTTAAAGAAATATCATGTTTCGAGGTATTACATTTTTTGTGCAATGCCTTTTTAAATTTTTATTTAGAACGAAAACCCCACTCCTATGCAATAGCTGGGCCACCCAGAAGGGTATGATTTTGGTTATTTTTGTAGCTATCTGTTGTATTTTACAATTGCTTGTATAGATGAATTGCAGAAGTTAAAGAAATATCATGTTTCGAGGTATTACATTTTTTGTGCAATGCCTTTTTAAATTTTTATTTAGAACGAAAACCCCGCTCCTATGCAATAGCTGGGCCACCCAGAAGGGTATGATTTTGGTTATTTTTGTAGCTATCTGTTGTATTTTACAATTGCTTGTATAGATGAATTGCAGAAGTTAAAGAAATATCATGTTTCGAGGTATTACATTTTTTGTGCAATGCCTTTTTAAATTTTTATTTAGAACGAAAACCCCGCTCCTATGCAATAGCTGGGCCACCCAGAAGGGTATGATTTTGGTTATTTTTGTAGCTATCTGTTGTATTTTACAATTGCTTGTATAGATGAATTGCTTCGTTTCAAATCAATTCTCAGTAAAATTATTTTTTATCTACCCTCTCCAGTGAAAAATTGTAATAATTATATATACATGCTCAACACAACTTATGACGATTCAATAAATCTAATATAATTCCACAAGTTGAAGTTTGGTTAGGATAAGATATACGCAAATTTTAACTTATCTTTACGGGTGAAAAGGTTGTTTCCACTAAGCTCAAAACAAAAGTTACCGAAGGAAGGTATCAAGAAACACAAGTGCTTTGAATAATGACGATAATTTATCTGATATTAGTATTTGATAGCAATCTTTTAAACCATGAAGTTGCACTTTTGAGCTAAATAAATATTACGGAACATAAAATAAAACAAATTACAGTCAAACCCAGTTTAATAAAACAACTTCATCATATATTCATGTGATATATACAGTACCAACAACAACAAAAAAAAGGAGAATTAGGTTGAAAGATCAGAAGTAAAAAAAGGGACAGCAGGTAACTTCAGTTGTTAGGTTCATTTGGTACTCTTGTACATGTTGTCAATCACGTCCTGCACAATGTAAATCAAAATCAGGCAAGAACACAAATTATTATGTTGGCTCGACCACTAGGGCCGACCTTAGGCTGGCACTCTTCCCGAGATAATATTCTAGCAAAAAATTTTAGCTTCAGGATTGGATATGCTCCACGCGAATACAGGCCACAAATAACTTATGCCAGGCTAGACCACTTGGGTCGACCTTAGGCTGGCACTGCTCCCGAGTGCAATGGAGTTCACCAGCCTAGGCCATGAGCCTTCTTGATCGCCCATTGACCGCATCCAGTTAAGTAATGTTCTAGCGAAAAGATGGAATAGAAATGGAACATGACAAATGATTGCTCACCAACATTCACCAGTAGGTTAAAGAGAAATCACCTTGTAAAATTTGAGCATCTGGGGTCTTTTCTTCTTGAATGTTGGAGTTAGGAGGTCTCGTTCCATGTCAAATGGAAGAGGATCGAGGTGTACAGCTTTTATGAACTCAAAGCCCTTCAGCTGCAAAAAGTTGGTGGCGATTATATCTAAATAGAATAGAATGTTCTGCTTCTTTTACGCGTACACTACACTATGCTTGCACTATGGATAAAGCAGCAACAACAACAAGGAGAACTAACCTTCTTTTCTTTTCCAGTTTTTGCAAGCTCGCCAATTATGTACTCTTTCACTTTCGCATTTTCACACAAGGAAGCAAAATCCCCAGATATGCCATTATGTTCGGCCCAGTGTTCAATTGCTCGCTCATTTGGGTTAATAACAGCAACAAGGAAAGACTCAAAACTGTTTCCATATATCCATATCTGGAAGCGAGGTAGACAGAGAAATGAGTCCACTTTCATTTCTAACACGAATAAGACTGTATATAAGTAGTTATCAGAGTATCTAATGCCGGAAAACATTAGTAGTTTGCACATTAAGGTTAGATGCAGTCTACTTTGTATAAGCATATTTTTTGGGTCAAGCTGGACCATTCATGATAGATATAAAAGATAAATATTGTTCCACCTTGGTCATGTAGAAAGCAGAAATTGCACAATGAGTACATCAGAAGTAGATACATACCGAGTCAATAACAGGATTATCGCCATAGATATTCTCCAAATTTTCAACGGCAACATATTCACCTTGTGATAGCTTGAAAATGTTCTTCTTGCGATCAATTATTTTCAAGCTACCATTAGGTTGCCACTCGCCAACATCGCCTGAACAAAGATTTGTTAGAAACAATGGCCATTTAAAGATATGTAGAATGTACAAAATTTTCTTTAATCTTGTGGTCTTAAACATGCCACATGGAAAGTTAGAATTAGAATTAAGGAGTTGTTAAAAAATGAGGGAGATATTCTTTTTGAAACGGACTAAAAAAGAAGACAAACAAATTGAAACGGAGTGTGTATCTGGCAAGAAGAGAATTATCAGTTCAAATTCAACTAGGAAAAACAAACCTGTGTGGAACCACCCATCAATCATGACTTCTTTTGTTAGGTCTTCACGCTTGAAATAGCCTGAAAAAAGAGTGTCTCCCCTCACGCATACTTCTCCACGTGGCGTGCTTGACAGAGCATCATATGACATTTCAGGGACGGACTCCAGGCACACATCCACATTGGGCACTGGAGGACCAACCGTACCAAGCATATCATAGTGGTTTGGTAGTGACACAAATGTACCAGCACATGTTTCAGTCAAACCTATACAAGAGTAGAAAGGAAAGATTCATTATATAACTTTACCTTGCTAAAAAAAAAGATGTTTTACCTTGCCATATAAAAACATCTCATTATATGGCTCATTAGTCATTAGTGAAGATTTACGAGATGCTCCCATCAATCAATTTTCATAAAGAGATGTTTTTACATTCTAGCATCTTTGTTTGAGATGGAAGCTAATAACCAACAGTTTCTTCATTCATATTTCAGCTGAACTCATAATATCTTGAAAGACAACATTTGGAGGGTACACGAATAAGTGTCTAGTATAATTTGATAATTATAGGTCAATGGAACTATCCTACTGAAAACATGACCCTAGATAGGAAGGAATGGAGGTCGAGGATTAGGGTAGAAGGTTAGTGAGAAGTGAGTAGCTGAGTGTCGTCGTACTTCATGTGGGATAGGTAAAGGGCTAGCCTCCTTTCATTTTCTCCTATTCGTAATATTATCTAGGAATCACATTATTTTGTTGTTCTTCAGTGTTTGTGTTTATTACCATCTGTTGCTCTATTTACTTTGTATCTTGTTTTTTTTTTTGCTGTCTATTTTTTAATAATCGCGCTTCAAAATCTTCTTTTCTTTTTGAATCGAGGGTCTAGCAGGAACAACCTCTATACCCAATAAAGGTAGGGGTAAGTTCTGCGTACATCCAACCCTCACCTTCCACATGTGGAATAGCTCTAGGTATGTTGTAGTTGGATATTTACTATCTTGAGTCCCTATTTCTTTAGGTGGGGGTGCGGGGGGTATGATGATACTGAAGTTCCTTTGATTGCAACATGAAGCCTAGGGTCAGAGAAGAAGCACTAAAAGCAGATCAACCGCACAAAAATTTTCAGATGAAGCAAAAGAATGGGATACCATATCCTTGAAGAACGTGACAACATCCCACAACTCGCAAAAAAGCTTCCACATGAGATGCAAGGGGAGCTGCTCCCGACAATATAAGGCGTACTCTGCCTCCTAACCCTTCTTTTACCTTAGCAAAAGAATAACATGAGTTAAGGACTAACTGGTAAGAAGAAAGAAAAACTGGAAAAATGGATTTGTTAGCTACTCCAAGGACATTTGCAATACCTTACTGAAAACGACCTTGTCAGAAAGGGGAGAAGCTTCAACGTGGCTTTGCCCCTTCTTCAAATTGCGGTGTTTGCTGTAGAATTCCAAAAATTTAGGTAACAGACTTCACTAAAAATAATTCAAACTAAGATTTAATTTAATGCTAAACAAAAAATCACAACCAAATTTCTCCCATTTACAGTCACCCAAAGGATGCGAAAAAATCAGTTTATTATACCGAGTTTGGTAATAAACTCTCAAAAAAAAGAGGAAGTCTAGAAGATCCTCATCAGATTTGACATGGAAAATCACTTACTAAGCATACGCAAGATTGAACAAGGTGCTTTTGAGCAGACCACCAGAAGTAATTTTATGTTGCAAACCTGAGAATGTTCAAACGAACTAGTTAAAAACATTTCCAGCATTTCAACAAGACTTAGAGAGCACTTAGTCAAAGGTACACCAAGAAGATAAGAATTAGTGTTATCAAAAGCAAAAAGTGCAAAAAGGCTCTAAGGTCCTTTGGGGTTTTAAGAACAAAGCACAAATAAATCGTGAGTTTTAATGAAAAAAGGCACAAACGGAGAAAAACTACAAATATGTATGTGTAGTCCAAGATTAATAATTGTAAGCATTACTACCGAAATTACGGATCAAGAAATTTTTACAAAATTTATGATAATGTGAAATACCAATTTAGTGTCACATCTTCAGGACTGCCTCATTGGCAAGGAAAAGTATGTCTTAGAGCCTTGATAATGACATTGAAGAGCCCATTAAGTGAAGCGAAGCACTCAACATGTTTTGTGCATCGCTTCAGGGCTTAAGTGCACTTTGACAACATTAATAAGAATGTAAATAGTTGATGTCCATTCAAAGGGAGCAAAACTTTTTTGACCATATTAAGGCATTGTCATCCGTCATAGTTAAAATGAACCCACAAAGAACCATAATTAACAGTGGACCATTGTACACTTACTATAGTCTCATCCAAATCTAAAGTGCACCGATTGTCCAGACAAACACAGATTAGGTAGTCAAAATCAGCGGTCAGAAGAAAAGGTTTGACAGATGCAAATTACCTGAATATATTCTGTCTAATACCCGAGGTACAGCACAAAAGATAGTTGGTTTCAGCTCTCCAATATCTTCGGTTAGTAACTTGACATCCTACGGACATGATTAGGAATGCATAAGTATAAGCTCTACCATGATTTAGCTGAAGATATGAACAACTTACCCCTCGCCAAAATCCTATTGAGGCACCATGATTAATGAAACACTCTTCAATCACTCGATCGAAGATATGTGCCAGGGGAAGATACGAAAGATACACATCATCCACTGTCAACTGCAACATAGAAAGATTAGATGATCAAGCCTATACCGTAGCTATGGTTTACATCAAACGGCATGAAAATAAAGAGAAAATAATTCATTACCGACTCATTCACACTCCCAAGCAGACGCTTTACTCCAGCTATAAGAGTAACAATACTAGTATTTGAAATCAAGACACCTTTGGGGTCTCCGGTCGTTCCACTAGTATACATTATTGTACAAATGTCTTCCTTCTTTTTCACAGGAAGATCAAACTGTTTTTCGCTTCCCTGCACGTAAAATTCGAGCTTTAGTTCAAGGGCGTATAAACAGTTCCATTTTTGTTTACTCAGCAGATCATTCCATGTAAACGTCAATACTACAGACTTATTGAGAAGTGTAGATAAATAGCTATTTCTCATAATATCATTGGCTGCATCTACAAGCCTAAAATAAATAGTACAATGGAAAGAAGATATCTTCTTCTTTTTGACAAGGTGGAAAGAAGAATAATGAGGTGGAATGGAAATTTAAAAACCAACAACACTACCTACCTAGTGTAATCCAAGGGGGGGGGGGGTGTTTAAGTTGTGTAGACCTTACCCCTACCTTTGTGGGGTAGAGAGGTTGTTAAGAGAAATTATTCGCAGAAGGGTAGCAATAAAAAACCATTACAAAAAAATGTTAAATCTGAATCAAACTCAAGTCAACATGTAACTAAATTATATTTAAGAAATCAAAATACTCTGTTCCCATTTTTTATCTAATATTCAAGGCCACAGACAACCTTGGCATCCAAAATTATAACACTACTTATGATGACATCTAACAAACCACTCGACAAATTTGATAAGAAATATAAAAGAAAAAGCGAGTCTTACCAGTTGTAGAAACTCATCCCAGGAGTACAGAACCACCCCAAACTTTTCAACCTCTTCCTTCTGTTGAGGAGTGACCTTCCCGAAACTCACAATAGCTGGTGATTATGAGCAGGAAACAAGTTTGTTAATGCCAACATTTCATGTATCACACTTTGAAATAGGGGCTGAATTCACAATCGACTTACTCTTCAAGTACTTTGACGCATCAGGAAAAGTTTTCAGAAGCTGAAAAGGGATAAACACACTTTTAGTAAGAAAGCACGTCCCTATATATTTAAAGGTACAGTGAGACTCATTCAACCATTCCAGTGGAGAAGTGATATTTGAATCTGAGATACGTATATCTGTTTAGTTTTTAAAACAATGGAGTGATTCTCAAGGAAATTAGTCTTATTATTACATTAGTTATCCAAATTTGATTCTATACTTAAGTCTTAATGAGTCGTGTCTTATGAGATATGACTAATTCTATATCCGGCATGAAGATCAACATGCATGTCAAGTCGGAGATCAGAGAATATCATATCAGCCGTCTATCAAAAGTTTAAATTGAAATATGCATACCTCGGGAAGTTTTTTCTCTTCGACAAAAGCAATTGTAACCTCAGCATGAGAAATGATAAATTCCACTGCACCAGCACCTAAATCACACAAAGAAAATAAACTAAAGAGATTGAGGTTCCTTCTCCTTTTACAGAAAAAAATAAAATAGAAGGCCACATGACATGATTAATGGGTGATAAGTAATCTGGCTATCAGATTGCATGAAAACGATATCTTTATTAAATGTATCAAAAAGAATGATAAAAAAGAAAAAGAAAACAAAGGAAATGAGGAGAATGCATACCTAAGGTGTCATACAGAGGAACACAGTAAAGTCCATGAGCATTGCATGCCTGCATTGGTAAGTCGTTATCAGAGCTAATTAAAATTAAGGAGAAGATTTGAATTTCTTAAATATCCTGGTACAAAGATTGATATGATACACAGCAGAAAACAGGATCAACAAAAGGATGAAACAAATATTGATAGAAAGTAGACTAGGAAGCCAAACAGCGAGAAGGTCAACTACTTCCATATCTCGTAGTCCAATGACACACTGTCCTTTTATCTATATCCTAATTTAGAGGTGAAAAGAAAGGCACATCCTACTATACGAATCCCAACCGGCCTCCTAACCCCGACAGCGCTTACGCAACCTCTTTCTTTTTAACCGTAGTTCTTCCTATCTGTCGTACTCAAATATGTGTTCTATATGAAACAAACGTACAGAGTTGATTTTACTTGAAGAAATGTAAGGCCAGTGATTCAACAAAGAGATATAGCACAACAAGAAAAAAAAATAGACAATCTGAGACTCTGAGTGCCAAGAATACCAAGACTAATTGTGGTCAATATAGCTAATCTAAAATGTTATGTACATGGCCAATTACCTCTTCATCAGCAAGGAAATAATTATATGAAGTACCAAAAATATTAGTAACTGAAGTCCTTACTGCTGTTTGAAGGCCATTAACAGACAAAAGGAATAAAATGAGAATTAGAAGGACCAGGAAAAACTAACCTCCATGCTTATTATCCACTCAGCACAATTAGCACCATAGATACCACATTTGTCTCCCTAACATCAGAAAGTAAAATTGACAGAAAGTGAGGCAATGATTGGAAGTACAATCAATAAAGGGCAATAAACAATATGAGATTGGCTAAAAAGTCCTATACACAAGTATAATATAGACAGAGAACACACACAAACTTCAAAAAAATAAGTGAAATAATGTTTGTTGGTTTTGGTATCAGAAAGGTAACATTTACTTCTATAAATCCACAGTTATACTACATCAAAGTGTAGTCCCCCTCCAAAACTTTATATAGTTGATAGAAATCACAAAGTATAAGAAAATATCAAAGCATAAGTTTTTAATCTAGTCATAAGCTGAAAGGCCTCTAAAAGTGAACCTAGCTTTTCACTGCTCCTAATAGAACTAGGAAACAAATTAATAGCTTGAGAAGCACAAAGAAGGCAACATCATCTGCTGTATTTGATGACAGAGCTCAAACACTAGAAAGCAGTTATAAGCACTTATAGTTGGAATATTTCTCGCAGTCAACCAAGCTTTTAGCAAAGTGTATCACGTGGAATATATATATACTGAACTCACCTTATTTACACCACAGCAACGGATGGAATTTCCTACTTTGATCACAATGTCATATACTTCTTGGTAAGACATCCACACATACTTTCCAGGCTGAAAGTAAGAACAAATACATGAATCAGCTAAAGCCAATTTAGAGAAAAGAGAAGAGAACTTTTCTGGAGGTAGGAGTTACAACTTATGCAAAAACTACTCATGGTAACAACGTACTTTTCCATCTACAATCTCGCGGTGTCCAAGCATTCGATTGTTAGGATATTTCTCCACTGACAAACTGTACATAGAAAAGAAAATGTCTATAAGATGTGCTATTAGATTATAATGTAATGCTCATTTTTGCACACTGGGAAAGTCTCTACTAGCATCCTTATTGACTAATAGAAATAGCTGCAGGTTCTGACAAAGTACCAGATTAATTTTACTAGAACAAACACGAACAAAGAGGACTGGTCGAGTCAAAGTTTAAGCTTGTAAAGTCCAAGGGCAAGCTTGTATATGTAGTATATCCTGAATAGGGAAGCACAGTAAAGCTCAAAAATCCAAGGCCTTTACTTCCAAATGGAGAAAGACCTATATTCAATCTCAAACTAGTTGGGATCAACTATATGAACCTTTTCTATCCATTAGGCTTCATACAGGCCCACTTTAAAGTTATATTTTCTTTAGAATTATGCTCAATTTATTTAAAGATATTATCACTCTTAAAAAAGCAGAACATTATGTGATATAATTGTTTTTGTAACAGAGAAATCCACATGTTAAATGGACCTTGGGCCTAACACGACCCCCAAAGCTAGCTCATGAATGGGATATTTCCGAAGACCATACAAAAGAGACCTCACCTCCCGAAGTGAGCCAATGTGGAACTCAACACGCCCAATAATGGTATATAATGATTGAGAAGGGCGTGACTTTGATACCATGTTAAATAAATGGCCGTGGGCCTAACTCAACCCCAAAAACTTGAAGAAAAAAAAAAACTAGCTCAAAAGGATGGAATCCAAGATCGATATAAAATTGCTTCCCAGCCAACGATGTGGGACTCAACACCCCCGCACGTTCTGACATCTAGAAACGTGAACAATATAAGATAGAGACCTAACATCGTGTGAAACAAGAAATAGATTGTGCTGAAGTGTGACCATCTCATCTAATTATATCATCAACTTAGTTGATAGAGAGACCACATTTTAATTTACTTGACTGTATTCTCAACACCCCCAGTGTCAACTAAAGCACAATTAGAAACTCGGTGGATAATGACCCAACCCCTCGCCCCTCTCCAATCTCCACTAGAATATCAAGTTCTTTTGTGAAGAAAGATTTGAACTCAAAGGAATTTGGGAAATTTGAAGAAAGATCTTCAGATCTCAGAAGTTATCAAGTAGCTGCATATCTCAATTGGCTGTTCATGTTCAAGAAAACACAGATGTAGTTTTTTGTTCATGTTCAATGGCTTAAGACAGTACAATGTCTAGAAGGTAAAAGCACCTGCGACATGCATGAACATGTGAACGGTGAAGTCATGTCATTTATATACATAATAAATGTCAAAAAGTGTTCAGATTTTGCAGAAAAAGAAAACCCAAAAGTCAAAATCATTTCATAAAACTTTAAGTCAATCATCAAACACATAAAGCTAAAAGACTAGACCTTTTGTAGCCAAATTAAACAATTGGATTCAAAACACATAATTAAATCAAGTCTATCAACTTTTTATACAAAAAAAAATTAAAAAAAAAATAGTAGACCCTGTATAGTTTATAGCCAAATCAAACAATCAGATTCAGAAAAATAACTCTGTATTCAAATCAAGTTTATCAAATAAACTGGAAAAAAAAAAAGAAGAATTATAAAACAAGATCAAATGTTTAGCACAAAAAAGTGAAATAAAAACCAAATCTTGGAACTTTATGCTACTCATCAGTTACATAAAGCTAAAAAGACTCCCCCTTTACCAAATTCCAACACAAACAAATACTCAGATTCAACAAACAACACCACAATCAACTACATAAACATTAAAAAAAAACAAGAACCCAACATAAACAACAAAGCAAATTAACATAAAAATCAAATCTTTTTTAGTCTAACCGGAAAATATCCCAACAACTATCAAGTCCAGGAATAGGTGGAGGAAATCCATCTTTAGCAAAAAGACTTCTGTAAACAGGACCCATTGATGGTCTTCCATCTTTAGCAGGCTTTGCTGGTTCAACTTCAACAATGAACTTTTCTGGTGCCATTGTTGATCCCTCTTCTTTTTTCTTCCTTCTAACACACAAACACACAAAAAATGTCAATATATGTTTGTATATATATATATGTAACAACACAAACACACAATATGTGAAGGGGAAATTGGACTATATGGATGTTTGGGGGTGGGGGTGGGGGGTAGTAGTTGGTGGGGATAGGTAAGCTGAATTTTGTATATATTCTCTGTGACTGAGAAGGGAGTTTCTTGAATTTGGCCTTTTTTTGACAAAGTAAAGAAACAAAAAAGACAATAAAATTTTCTAACAGAGATTATTGACCAATGGCAAAATTTGGTCCACTTGTATTTTTTTTTATATATATATTTATTGCTAAATAAGGCAGCTGTGATTTGCTGGAATTTTCCAGGAACCCTAAATTTACTCCTTTTTTTAATTAATTTTTATAATTTTTTTCAGATTTTATTGTTTAATTTATTTTCCCAAGAGATTTCTTTGCTTAATTATTTCAATGGTGGTGTTTTGGCTAATTTACTTGTAAACCTACTACTAATCGGATATTTGTTGTCTTTGTATTAGGATACGCATTAAGTCAATTAATTTACTTGTAAATCAACTACTAATCGAGCAATTGTTATCTCGTATTAAGATAAGTATTAAGTCGATTAACTTGTAAATCTACTACTAATCGAACATTTATTGCCTTGTATAAGGGTAAGAATTGAGTCAATCAACTTATTCAAACTCTACTATTAATCGAATATTTGTTGCCTTGTATTAGGATAAGTATTAAGTAAATCAACTCTCGTAAATCTATTGTTAATTGAATATTTATTGCCTCATATTAGGATACGTATTAACTAAATTTGTTTATTGCGACTTCAGCAAATAAAAATATGTTAGTTTTAGTAATAAATAAATGAAAAATTATATTTATTTTATAATTTTTTAAAAGACGTATGTGAAAAGAAAACCAGATAATTAATCTGAAACGAGGAAAGTTGGTGGTTTCTTTGTTGTTATGATATTAATTTTTTGGTTTTTGGGTATATGATATAAATATTGTCCTACTTGCTTAGGGTCCATTTTAGATGGGTTTTTTTAATAAAAAAAAATTAGATGTTTTTTAGAATATGGCACCACTCATTTAAAATATTAGTTATTTACATTAATTAAGAATGTAAAAAGAATAATTTTTTATTTATTATACAAACTTATGTTGGATAAAAAAAATAATGTATTTACTTTAAATTATGTTTAAAAAATAGGAGACGCTTAAAAGTTAAAATGAATAGGAGGGAGTAATTATTTAATAATCAGGTTATTATGATAATTACATAGTAAATAGGAATAAAACTAGAATAAGATAATCTAAAAAGATTAAGTTATATAAAATGATTGTTAATGATTTTGTGTTGATATTGTATCTTTTCAAACAAATTCCTATGACTTTGGGAAGCATAACATTTTTGTTAAATCTCAATTCTTAATTAATAATATGTGTTATGTATAAACCTATTGCTAACCTAATTATATTAGTCGTATATATTATAATGACGAAAGTGATGTATCAGAAATTCATAAAGAAAAAAAAAATCAAAAGATTCATCTAGTTTATCGGTAGAAAATTAGTATAGTAGTGACTTTCATAATTGTTTGTGTAGTCCATTTTTTCATATTTTTTGCTAATTTCACACATAATATCTGATAAAATAAAATTTACGATTATTAATTTTAATTTTATCGTATAAAAATTAAAAAATTATTTTCAAAAAAAGCAATAACTCCATTATTTTATAAGAGGGGATTGATAAAAGAATTTAATGATTTTAAATTGAAGAAATCTATTTGTAGATGGAGGACCATAACTTTTAAATTGTCAAATATGATAATTCAATAAATTAATAAATAGTATGAATTTTTCCACACGTCTATAGAACGTGGACGTGGTCTAAATTCTCCATGTTACGTTTTTTATTTATTTATTATCACTATTAATTACTTATAAATAATAGGAAAAGTATTTTAGTTGACTTCTTAATATATATATGTTTTATGTACATCGATATAATAAAATTGTGGAACCTTCTCTAAAAGTATTAAGAAAAATATGGCATCTTAGATATTATCGACATTATGATATACGAAATATATTATTGTCACGGCTTTAATATATAGGCGGAACCAAATCTCAAATCTTTTAGTTTTTGATTTTAGAATGATTGATTTCAAAGGCTAACACAATTTGATTCCAAATTTTAATATGAATACATATTTAACTTAGTAAAAGTTATTGAGTTCGATTAGTATGTAATTAGATTTCTACCTTTGACAATGTTTAAGTCGATGATAGATATTATTTGTTTTGACTCAACATACATTACATATTTATCTTTCGGGCTATATTATTATCGAGCTAAAAAATATGCGTACTATATGAACTTCTGCTATATTTTCCACTTTTTTTTATTTTTATGTAAGATTTGCTTAAGATGCCATACACATTATTATTATATTTTAGAAGATTGTCAAATCACATATTAAATGTTGATTTAAAATCACAATAGAAATCGTGAGGATATGTGTTGCGTGGGAACATGGAAATATTATGTCATGTTAATTTGATGAATATACCATAATTTATGCCGTAAATTAATATATTCGAAGATATAATTAACGATATTTAACTATTATAAATTTCTCATATTTATATCTCTATCAACTCTCTAGTCTTAAAGCAAATAAAAGTCTTAAATTCTAGATTACTATATATATAAAAATCATAAATTCAAGATTACTACATGTATAATTTTATATTAATTTGACATTCTACCAAAAAAAAAATTATTAATTTGACATCGATGTACACGTGGGATCCCTTTAATTTTTGTTTATCGTCATACAAAAACTTTCACCAAGTAAAAGAAATATTGCATCTAATAAACTAATAATGGTATAACACAATTTTTTTTATTTGTCATATTTCAATGTCTTTATTGAGTTGGTCATTATCAATTACTTCTTTCTATTGTATAATTGTCTATGCGAATTAATAACTTAAAATATATATATATGATTACCTATTAAAACAAGTTAAAATATAATAATTGTGAAATAATACTATATATTATACAAGCTATAAAAAAAAATTTTACTTCATTTTACATTGATCCTATCGTCTCACAACTACAATATATAAAATTCAAACAAATAAAAACAAAGCCAAGATTTAAATGTGTCACTGAGTGACTTCTTCTCAAAAAGCAGCAGCACTAAATAATGAATAATCGTTTTTCATACTCATATCGAGAAACGATTAAATTTTAATTAATATTTGATAGAGCTCATTTTAAAAGCAAACGTTTTAATAAGATTTTTCTATCATTCTTAGATGTTCAAATTTAAAACGTTTTATTAAACGTAAAAAAATTTCGAATCATACCATTAGTATTCATATCTATAACAATTAATTGAGTAGTTAAAGCAGTCACTAGGCCTATCCAATAATTTTTTTACAACAAAATCCATGCAGAGCCATAGTTGTTACATCTTTTCTTAAAAATAAATAAATGCAAGTTATAAATTTTTCAGATCCTTCAACAGTCTTGAAGATATTGTGTATGCCAAACAAGATTTGTGTTGCTATTGGTTTTGATTTTTAACATTAGTTTAAAAATACTCCTCCCGTTCACTTTTATTTATTTACGGTAGACTTTTTACGCCCCTTAAAAAACAACGATTGACATGATTATTTTATTACAATACAAATTATAAATAACATTTTTTAAAAAAAAAATTATAGCTTCCTCACTTGTGACCTCTTTCGAGCCCTTCTTCTTGACCTTCTCTTTGATTTGAAATACATATGTAATCGGAGTTGGCCGATCATAACATCATTTATGAGGAACTGGACAACGAAACCTCCTTCTCAGATAAAGATGTCTCTAGCGCTACTCATCCGATACGAACAATATTTTCTAGCGTAATTTCTTTTGTTTTGAATTTGTATCCTGATTTCCCATTCTAACACAAAATCTTTTAACTTTACATCACTTTTCAGCTGAAAAACAACATAAAAGCCCACATTGAAGCATCTCTTTCCTCTACAAGAAATAACGACAACGATGACCTACTTAATATAATCCCACATGCAGGAACTGGAGAGAATAGAATTTACGCGGACCATACCTCTATCTTTGTAGAATAGAGATTGTTTCCGATAAACCTTCAACTCAAAGGAAAGGAAAACGAATCATGTTTCCTAGACAGATATAACCGTAAACTAGCAAGATACAAAGTGACCAGTAACAAGATGGACAGCCAATAGAACAACACTAGCATTAGAGTATTCATTGTCTCACAAATGTGCATTGGAAATATTTGCCAATTATAGAAATAGAGCATAATATTACAAGACTCTATATAGATAATCTTTCTCTAATTATGTCTAATGAGGAGAAATAAAGATACTATGGTCCTCGAAATACTCTCGAACGAAACAAAATCTTGCTTACTCCCCAACACTCTGAGAGGGTGCAAACGCGCAATATCGCCAAAAATCATTGAGCTTCTCTGCCCGATTATTTCAACAAATACAGCTTTTAACTGTGTATACGTATGCACTAGAGATAACCTATAACTAGCATTCGAGTATTTACCTCTTCTTGTTCTTCTTTCTTCCTTTCACTTCTTTTTCTAAACTTTTGACCCTTTGACTAAGAACCGAGGATGCTGATACTCGTTGACTCGTGGGTCTTGATTCTTCTACAGGAGGCGATGATAAAGCCGGTTGCTGTGATGCTGCGCTCTGCTTTGCTGCTATATGTTGTTGTGCTGCTGCATATTTCTTGAGTGTTTCAAAAAATGGGAGCGCTGGTTTTTGTTCTGTTGGAGATGGAGGACTGTAACGTATTATAGGAATACCCAGTGCCTTCTTGACCGCGTGACTTTTTATCACTGACACACAAGATGAAAAGTGAGATATGTTGTAGAAAGATTGCATTTACTCTCACCTTCACAAATTCCAAATTCCATTCGCGAAACACAGATTCCAATGAGCAGATGAATATTTTCAGCAGAAATGAGTGTTATATAGTATATACTAACCCAAACCGTAGGAGAGTGAAAAAAGATTTGAGGTTATCCAGTAACAGAAAATTGCCTGCATTGATTCAAATGCTGTGTATTAAAAAGTCTCACTTTACAAACAAATGACTATGAGACAAATACCATATATCGAACGGCATGTACAAAGATTATACTGCACATATGAACTCTTAAACAAACATGGCAAAAGATGGATGTAATGGATTTAAACAAGGAACAAAATTCTCGATTACACCAAACTTTTTTGTGGCAAAAGATGGATGATACATTCTTGATAAAACTATGCCTATTAACAACCTCAAGAAAATCCAGCCAGACACTAGTAGCAATGTACACACATGACCAATCACGCTGACAATTTCTTTGATTACGTGTTCCAGCAATATCAGAAGAACATCTCTCTTAAAACTATGTGTGCAGACATGCAGAAAAGGTGTTCTCTGTTTTTGATATGCTGTTTGCATGCTCAAAGACTAAAACCAAAATACATAATCATGAAAATTCTTGACATGCAGAAAAGATGGAATGTTTAAGATGATAAAATGGATCAAAAGAAAGAAAAACAGGTAGTATGTTTTAAATCCGGAAATGGACGAACATACAGTTGGCAGGCCATCAAGAAACTTAAGCAGCCAAATACATCTTTAGTAAGCAGCCAAATTCATCTTCAACAAAAAATCTCAAATTCCTTCAAATATGAACATCAAAATTTAATCTTAACACGTGATAGCTTGTAACCTTCATCAACCAACCCCCCAACCCAAAAAAAAAAAGAGAGAGAAAAAGGGGATACTGCTCCTCTCAATATTTTGATCAATAACTATATATACCACCACCACCATAGACCATACTTTTCATACAAGTCAAAGATATAAAACAAACTTGTGCATCTACCCGAAGTAAGGCTATTCATGTATCCAACAATTCAACCAGAAAAAGTATTTGGCTACAATTAGGAGACCACCAGGAAAAGAACAGGAAAAAAAAGGAAAAAAGGAGAAAAGGAAGTTGGCAACAAAGGCACATCAGAAACTTCTACGTACACAGATTTTGAAGATTTGTCATCATGCATAAATAGGACAAATAAACTATGAACCATTATAAACAAGTTGGTTGCATATCCCACCTTAGCAAAACTAGCAGTAAGTGGGACAGTTAGCACAGCAAAGGCCCGTGAAACATTTTTTATAGTTTTACCAGCAGGATTTCCCTCCAATCCTTCTTGAGCATTCAACTGCAAGAGAAAAACTCTAGTTAACAAAATTGACCAGAATAATATGCTCTAAAGTACTGTTAAGAAAGACAGATAGCTGCTAATGATGGCTAGAGTATTAAACTTGATATCAACAAAAATGAGACGAGTGTCAAATCTTCAAGAAGTTTCAACATTAACTTGATAATGGCATATTTACAGGTGCTCACTCCGTCATCATTTCTCTCTCTATATTTTTCCGTCTATCTTTCTCTCTCCCTGTCTATTTTTTTACCTACCGCTTTGGTGCAATCTGAACAAATATCTTTAATGATTCTATAAGATAACATCAGATATTTGTAACTGTTAGAGTGGGCTAGAGTCCCACGTTAGTTGGGAAGTGGACCAGTGGTTTGCTTATATGGACTCGGGTAATACTCCTGTAGGAGTAGTATCCTATATGGACTTGTGTAATACCGATTATCTTCAGCCTTAATCAACAACAAAGATGCCACTAGAAGAGTCTGGGATGGCTCATGGCTGGAGTCTAAGCTTCCGAAGACACCTTAATGATTGAGAGATAGATAACTTGGCAAAATTCTACAACACTCTCAATCTATTCAAAGGTCCCTCCTCTCAGGAAGACAATTTTACATGGCAAGTAGATAAACAAGGGATATTTTCAGTCAAGTCAGCTTACAAGGAATTCAACCATTCTAACAACCAGATTAATTGTTGGCCATGGAAACTAATCCGGAAAGTCAAAATTCCTCACAAAATCACTTGTTTCACTTGGCTCATGGCCAGGACAACGGTCCTATCTCATGAAGGACTTAGATGCTTCCACCTATCCTCTAAATGTTATATGTGCAGAGAAAAATCAGAGACAATCTACCATCTTTTTTTACACTGCAAATTAACTGGACGAGCCTGGAGGATTTTCCTCAATTTAGAAGAGATCATGTGGGTGATGATGCCAAGATACACTTGAAGCGTTGGAGTGCTGGAACAATATAGCACTCAGTCAGAACAGAAAAAAAGATGGAAGATAATCCCTGCTTGCATTTGGTGGACAGTTTGGATGAGAGAAATCAAAGGTGTTTCTTAGACAATTAGCTCTATCCAGAAACTGAAGATGAAGTGCCTAGCCCTTTCTATTTTTGGTGTAAACATGAATATATGGAAGACAATTTTATAAATGTTCTAGGATCTCTGTAATTAGGTTATAGCTTAGTACATCTTCATATATTCCCTTGTAAGTATGGTAGTTTTTATGCAGCAAATAGTTATCAAAAATGTTACCTTCTCAAAGAAAAAAAGAGAAAATTAATAGACTGAGATAACTTATAACTTTACCTCCACTGTTATCCAGAATGTTAAAGCCGTCAAAACTGGAAGGATATACATATCATCTGGAGTAGTTAGATCAGTAAACCACAATGGTCCACCCGTTTTGAGAGAAGGAACAGCGTCCACCATGTTCCTAATCTGCATTTTCAAGAGATACCATAAAGGGTCTAATTATGCAAGAGATATTGGTCCTAATCTGCATTTTCAAGAGATACCATAAAGGGTCTAATTATGCAAGAGATATTGGGATGGGAGCAACCAACAATACAGATAGTGAAGGGATAATCTTACAGCCATAAAAAAACTGATGAAGATCGGGCCTTGTATTAGTAGTCCTTTTAAGGGAGTGAATGGAGTTACTCCGTATCTGCAAGCATGACAATGATCTAATAAAGACACTCATCATATCAAATATTTCACCCAGAGCATTATCAAAGGAATTGCTTTTTGAAGTATGTGGCTGCAGCTACTTGTATTTTCGATCTACATCAGATAATAAAAGCATTCCATCGAACTGATGACTTGAAGATTGACTTCTTGTCTAAACCATGCAAAATAAGTTGAAGGTTTTGCTGATAGGTCACCATGTATGTTTTGAAATGCCAATGGAAATAGCATTGCTGAAGACTAGATAGCTTAGTTTAGGATTCACATGCAATCAGACAGGTTGATAATTAGGTAAAGCAACCTGTTTAATCATCGTTTCTCACCAAGTACCAATAACATCATGATTACATTGAGAAACTGTTGGACAGAAACTAAAGTAGCAAAGCAAAACAGAACTGAGCTGAGACTAGGAAAAGGCTAACTACAAAGTGAAGCTAAGAAAAGTACAACTAACATTCAAATGCTTCAAGACAGGAGATAATTACTTATGTCAAGCTGACAAGCTCACCATTAATTGAAATAATGTCTTTCAAGAAGAACATATATAACATAAATAATTTATGACATATGGAAAAGCATAATCAGAACGCCCCATTCAATTTTGTCGGTTGCTTAAGGTCGTGGAGGCATCATTTCCATCCAACTGAAAGAAAGTTGCGTAATCTACACATAAATGATATTTGCTTTCAAACACTCAACACTTAATAATACTAACATTTTGAAGTTCAACTGAACTACTGCCGACAGATAATGTGAGTGAGAATAAGAAGAGATTCAGGATTATAGTTGTTAGGAAAGCAGATGCAAGTGATGAGAAGTTCAATACTAAGTTAGGGGATGGTGATGGGTCGATATGCAGCTCAAAGTAGATAGACACTGGTTCGAGAAAAGAAAAATATATATATATGACCAAAAGAAAAGGAAAGAATCAACGGATTTATCTATATGAGGAGCTAGTTAACTTCTATAAAAATGGCAAATTTCCAAGTCAGCTCTTGGGAAGGCCGACTATTCCACCTGGTGCCTCTATCCTCCAACCACAACCAGTAGAGGGTGCAGGCCGCAGGGTAATTTTTTTGAGAAAGATAGATACGGGTAATTCTATACACAAGGCTTTCTCATGAGAAGCTAATTAAGTTCCTTCAAAACAAAAAAATATCCAAAACAGGGCATATGGAAGTTCATTAGATCAACAAGGAAAAGTTGCTTACTCCCTCATCAATTCTTGCATTCTTCGTTGACCATCAGCAACTGCCGCTGGCTCCATACCCTGTTAAATGGTAACAAAGCTAAGTCAACTAAAGCTTTTGGTAGGTAAAAATATAACCACATAATTCTTGCCTCAGGAAGGGAAGGAAACACGTGAGTTTATAATTTGAGGCAAGAACTCTGACAGAAGAGAAGTCAAGTGTGTGCGGACATGTCCGTGCATGGATTACTTACTTATAGATGATACTAGGGAGGGTTTTAGAGTTCAAGAATGTGTAACAGAAAAGCACACCAAGTGTAATAATCAATGAATTTCAAAGAAGCATCGAATAGTCATTGACTGGATCACATAAATAATATTTCTTCAGAGGTCATTACTATGACCTACATGACAGGTAAAGAAATTTAGTAATTGGCTAGCTCAATCAAACAGGAATGAAAATGAGAGGAGACTGGTATCAACCTACCTTATTTTGCATCTCTTCTTTAATCTCTTCCAACTTTGGTCTCAGAAGCTGCACAAGACATGCAGGTTAAGAAATGGTGAATAAAATGAAACTAAAAACAGGACAAAGTGGAGCACAGAGACTTTAGAATGAAAAGTACCAATAGTTTCATGTTTTTTTAGTACTGTGTAACTAGACCAAATATTAGTATGCAATGAATTCTAATGAGTGTAAAGTTAGTTTAACATTTTCACAAACTGCATAGTAATGCAGAGAAGCTTGCTTTGGTAAAGGTAAACATATCTTATTGGATTTGAACAATCTCCACAAATGAAATGAATAGAGAGATCAATAAGGAAATAAGACTTGAGAATCAAATATCAAGCACAACTTTTGAAAGAAAGAAAGAATAAAGAACGACAACTGGAGCCAAAAAGATGTATTAAACCTTCCTTTGAATGAAGCAAGTTTGAAGTTTCTCTTTAACTCAAAGAATCACAAAAGAAGATCACTTAATAAAATCACAATGGAACAAACCCGCCTGCTGTATAAACTGCATACTAAATGTTGGAAAATCCCTTTCAAAACTCCTGAAGTTCGAGTAGAAATTTATTTTTGCACTGATTCAAACTCAGTGAAACCAGCTTGTCAAAATAGTAACATATCAAGGGTTGCAAGATCTGGCGACTTTAAGCGCAAAGCGGAGTTGAAACAAGATTTTTTTTAAGGAATGACACAGATGAAGATAACAAAGACATATATGTAATAGAAAACAATAACTATAAAAATAAACAACAATTTCATAAAAAAAGTGATTGGAAAAACCTGAATTAAACACACTAAATAGAAGTTATGTCAATCAAGTTTAAGAAACTATTCTAAATGTTTGTACCAGAAGTGAAAATGCAGTTATGACTATTTTACTGAGACTTGGTTATATGTGGATTTCTAATTTCCTATTCCTAAATTCCTAAAGCAATAACATACATGCATAACATAATATATCGCTTTTCCAGCTATATTATTGTTGCTCTCTTCAGAAACCAAGGACACATGTATTAGTGCAACATTGAACTGTCACCTAAGCATGACAAAAACTGTGATATACCTAACTTCAGGGCTCAAGAGCACCTTTAACAACATAGAGTGAACTTTGTGGCTTCTAACGAACAAGATGTCGGGCCAATGAAATAATATGAGTCACTAGTTATAGCTTAACTTGATGATCCCAGGCCTTCATTCAAGAGGCATAGGTTGAGGACTTGTGACTTAGGTCACAGGTTCAAACCCTAAGCTTGTATTTAAGTGGAGAAGGGTAGAGGGTAGGCCCATTATCCCTGAGTTTCAAAGGCTGCGGATGGTCCAAAGGGTCGGCCCTAGACAGATTTCTTGACCATAAAAAAAATTGGCTTCACCTAATATAATCACTTGGTGTAATTATAGAATCAGGTAAAACACAATCACTATCAAGATACAGTGATCAAATGTGTGCTTAAGCTCTGAATGGCCCAAAACCTGTTGAGTGATTAGCCACGCCTAATGTATGCTTCAGTGTCATCATCAAGGTTCTAAGACATACTTTTATTGCCAATGAAACTCTTCTAACGATACGACACTAAACAATTAATATTTCACTTTATCGTAATCATTTTCAATTTCTTTGTTCATATATTTGCCATTCACGCTTATAAATTATGTATTGGACTAAACATATACATTTGTATTTTTTTCTCCCTTTGGGTCTTTTTTCATTAAAGCCCACATTTTACTTGCGCTTAAAGCCCCAATGAACCTTAGAGCATTTTTGCGCTCTTTGCTTTACTTGCACCACCGAACTTACATTGCACAAAAGACTAAACACAAGAGCATCACATATTAAGAAAAAAGGAGAGATCATATGGTCCGTTACATGAAGCGTCAAAGAACAAAGGTCACAAGACTTGAATATAGTAAGTAGCATATCTTTCTCAACTAGTTCTCAAATTACACAACAACAGCAACAGTTGTAGAGTACTGACCATGATTTTCTGAGAATTTTTTTTTATAAATAGAAAGTTTTCACCCTGGTATTTTCAAAGCAACTGCAGCTTTATCACTTAACTTACAATCAGGGGCATATCCAATGAACAAGTTATGGGTTCATCCGAACCCATAAGTTTTGTCTTAGGCTAGGACACTAGCTAATAAATATCCAGTAAATATGTACAAATAATAGATTCTGAACCCAGTAAATTTGATTGAGGTGGTAGAATATACAAATCTGAACCCATCAAATTCTATATCCACCTCTACTTACAATAGCTACAGTTAAAACAAGAAGCTCGACACCACATTCCATTAATTTTACGTACCAAACTTTACGAGTAGAAAATATCCTACCTACGAGAAACTCTTTTAATTATAAAATTTCAAAAAGTTTTTAGCACATCCAGTGAGAATGTTAACTGTCTTGGTAGTTATC
The DNA here is from genome assembly GCF_001406875.1 of Solanum pennellii. Lineage (NCBI taxonomy): Eukaryota > Viridiplantae > Streptophyta > Magnoliopsida > Solanales > Solanaceae > Solanum > Solanum pennellii. The sequence goes on from NC_028644.1 coordinate 69,736,048, forward strand.
AATAAATTTTGTTCACTCAGTTAAAAAAGGTAGAGTTTTAGATGCATTGTCTACATATTTTCTTTTAATTCCCTTTTGCTTATTATGTCGAGAAGTCAACAAACTAAGATCCATAAGAAGGAAATATAGCTTTTGCATTTTGCTAAACTAGACAGTAGCATAGCGCCCCTAATCCCTATTGCACAGATGTACTTCCATTTTGTAGAAAGCACGACATTGAACAGAACTAGTTGATTTTTTTTTTTTGACAAAAACTAGTTGACTTCAAATTAAATACTTTCTAGAGGCGTATCCAGGATTTCAGAATGATGGGTGCACTATTATGAAAAGGTAGATCTAATCGGTTTGACATTCAGGTTTGTATCATTGAAAACAGTTAAAATTTTAAATCAATAGGTCCAAAAATGAAATGATTAATTAGTTAAAACGTCAAAAAATGCTACAATAACCACTTAGAGAGGTGTTCTCTAATTTTAGAAAAAAAGATAATACAAGATAGATATAAATTTCAAATTTCTAATCACAGTGAGAGGTGCACCCAATCATCATTGCATTATGATACTTCAATTGTGGGTTCACACAGGAGGGGAGCATGGGTTCACGTGAACCCGGTGACCTCTCCTGCATACGCCTCTGCTTTCTGGTCATTTGGACAAGTAACAACTAACAGATAAAAAAGTAATCCTGTTGAGCACGAGTACTGCTATTATGAGATCATACAGCTCGAAGAAGAAAAAATCTGGACTTTAACGTCAAACTTGAGCAAGTAGGTGTATCGAACAATTCAAGTACAGTGCATTGCTGACTTGTACCAGGAGAAGGCATAGCTTTGTCGGTGAGCCATGCAATGTTTGAGAAGTGTTCCATTCAAACAATGACATGCAAAGTGATTTAGCAAGAAGTTATTGGTTCTTTGAATTTCATGTGTGAGGAATAGGGTTATAATCGTGTATTGGATACTAAAATTAGTTGATTCCTCCTTTCCACTTTGTTTGGCACTTAACTTATTTTCTTGTTCCAAAAAGAATTGCACATTCTTATATCTCTTAATGAGAAGTTTTTGTAGCCACACCAATGTTATAACATGTTTACAACCATAAGTTTCAAAAATTTATAGCCACACAAATTTTATTCCATATTTAAGATCACAAGTTGTTGCTGGTACTGTTCTTTCTCTATTATTTTCTATATGTTTCTTCACTATTGAATTTCCTTTACTTACTGATTTGGAAATGCTTTACATGAGCTGAGGATTTATTAGAAACAACCTCTATGGGGGTATGTTGTTGATGTATTTAAGATCACAAGTTTCAAACGGGTTTCTTTCTTTAATAAACTTTGTGCCAATCAAACTTTGATGATTATGATACTAATAATTTCCAAAATCTGGGTGCTTTATGTCAAACAACCACACAGTCCACTTCATACTTTTCATTTCAAGCCTCATGGACATAGTTGCTTTTTGTTTGCTTCTAAACACATTGTGATCTGGTGTTGTCATTTATAGGGTTACGTAAAGGAAATCTAATACTTGAAAAGACAGTTTATATACATTATCAGTATCCCCAAAAAAAGACAGTTTGTATACAAATTAATGACTGCAAAGGACTTCTTCCAGAACATAGAAACAACTTTGACATGATTGTCTAATGTTACTAAGTTCTCAAAGAAAACTATCTAACATTACTACACTATCCCCACTTCTTCAATTTTCTGGTTACAACTAAAATTGGTATTTCCAGCCTAAGGCTACTGTTACATATGACACTGATGGTTCATTCTGGCAGATACTTCAATTTACGAGCAATGGGCTTTATCTTAATTGCTTCAAAATTAAATTTAGGAGTGCGAAAGACCAAGCAATTACTTGAAACAGACGCCAACATAGGTGTAGCTAACAAATGAACTTGGCCTGAGGTCGGGGTTTTTTGAGCTCCTTCAGTCCCAACAAAAGTTAAGTAGGGAAACCAATTGGATAGTTTTTGTTGCTCAGCAACATTTGTAACTTGTATATGTTGACATACTCGAACTTCTGTATTACCTTCTCAGTTTCCTTCACTAATTTTGTGCATATAATGGAGGTCCTGTGTGGGTTTAAGATTCTATGGGAACATTTTTCTTTTTCTTTAAGAAAAGGTACGATCATACGTATTTTGGTATAGTTATTTCACCAACTGCCTTAAGATGTTATTATGTAAGCAAACTGAGACATTAACAAGGTTAAAATGCACTAAAGAAACTTACCGTAAGTTTTGAAGTAGCTTTAAGCTGATTAATCATTAATGGAAGAATAACCAACCGAATCATAATACTTGTGACAACTATGGATCCCCACCTGTACAACATAAAAATTTTCAAGATGAAGCCAAGACGTAAGAGTTGTCACTTAATTAAACAAAGCATGATGCCTTAATTTTAACTTGGAACAAAACTTGCACAAAAAATGTGGTAGGAGGGGAAGCGGGGAGAATGACTGAGAGAGAGAGAGAGAGAGAGAGAGAGAGAGAGAGAGAAACTCTTAAGGACCTAAGGTTTAAAGTATTTCAGCTAAAATGTAAAATCTCGAACTTCCAAACATATCTCTCAAACAAGAACTACTACCAACATTAAGTCCAAGCAAGTTCAATTATTTCAAATGAAAGATCTGCAGTTTTGGAGCCCAGCTAAGTTTATGCAGAGTATAAAAGAACAAACTCAGCAAGCCTAATTGAATACATGTCAGATGCTTCAATTGCAATGATAACTTCAACTTAAAACTATATATCTTAAGGTTCTACGAAATCTTTCAGTCAAAAAAATGTATATTTGTTTAATAAAAGGACTATGGGAATAACAAAAGAGATAAAATCATGCTTCTTGTCCTTGAACCCCTTTCCAGCCCCAAACCAAGAGTGCATTGAGTTGTTAATGTGATAGTCATCACTCTGTTTCTCACCTAAATATTATCAAGAGGTGAATAACTATATACTTCATTTCTTTTTCCTACTAACCAATGCAAATGTACTGTAAAGACACCAGAATGAGATAACAGGAAAAATTAGAGGCAGCAACATTTACTCTTACCATTCAAACCCAGTAAATATATGAACGTAATCCATCAAATACATCAATGCCTTCACCGGCAAATAACAATCTGCAGCAGCATTTGCCACCTCGTTCAAAGCTGGAGCTTGAGAAACTACAGCTTCCACAGCCTTATCAGCAAGTACTTCGGCAACATCAGTCATGTAATTAATTTTATCTGCTTCACCACCAATATCAGTTGACATATTCCTGGTCAAAGAGGACCCATAACTCATCGGAATCATAAGTCCTGAAGCACAAAACCTCCTGTCTTGATATGGGCTTCTTGAGCCAATGAAGCTGTTAACTCCACTTACACTTCCCATGTAACGGGATTGGGAAAAACTGGTAATTCTTGAATTCTCAAAAGTCGGTTCAGGACAGCTCTTACGATCATCATCATCCTTATGAAAATAAGAAAATGCAGGAGTGACTCTTTGTTGCTGATAAAGAAGCTTCGCTCGCGTTGTTATGCTGCGCCTATAAGCCATTCTTTATATATGCTTCCTATAAACAGATTCAGCAGCAAACATTAACACCCCAAATCATACATAGGCAACCATGACAGTATATACATAACATAAGCATCACAAATATGAAACGTTTAGGGAACGTTTGGTAGGATCTATTAGAAAATATAATACATGTATAAGTCATGATATTATTTAATCTTTTATATGGTAGGATCCTCAACCTATCTATAACCAATACACAACCATGAACAAACCATGGTATTAGCATTACAAGGACTACTAAGACATGGATAAGCACTACAAAAAACAAAATTGCCCTTAATACACTAAATTAAACCCTGAATACTAATACACCCTATTCAGTACTCCCAATTCTCAATTTATGTAGCACAGCTAAAATTTTGACATTCAAACTTCTAAACTTTGATCGTAAATTCAGACATATAAGCTATTTGAAAACTATGTAAAAAGTAAAACTTGGTTGACTATCGAAATTCAAACTGTGCCACATAAATTGAGGACGACAGAGTACTGTTTTTATACACTCAACCAAAGTGATCCCTTAAAGTCACACACACAGCAAAAATACAGAGACATATAACATAAAGATGATAACTTTATATTCATTCACACAAAACAAGATTAACATTTTTAGATTCATTCACACAACAAAATGACACAAAAAGAAGCAAAATTAGAAAAGATTCAATGCTCAGATCCCAATTATTGTGATTTGTGATTCAAAAAACACATGAATTTGAAGTTTAAGAGTAGACAACTTACAGCAATATGTGATTGCAAGAGCGAAGAAAGAAGGGTTTACGGGGTTTTATGAAGTAAAATGAAGAGAGAAAAAAGTACGAGGAGTGAAATGTAAGATCGATTTTTCTGTTTCAAACGGGTCTTTTTTGGGTGGGTTGACCCGTTTAGGTCTCGGAGCTCCGAGAGTTTTTTTGCCATTTTGGGGGTATTTTTGACTTTTCATAGTAGTAGCATATTCTTCTCAGATATTTGCACCTGGCTTTTGGGCTTGTGGAAGTTGGGTTGGACTCTATAAATAGTGGCCCAAATTATTGTTTAATACTATGGAACCATTCTGAACGATGGGGCGGAGTCGGGATTTGAAGTTGAATTTGCCATCTAGATTTTAGTTATTGGGTTCAAAATTATATATTTTTGCCATCAAACTCATAGTTCACTCGGTTATTCGGTTCATAATTGCATGTTTATATAGTATGTTTTATATATAGAATATAAGCAAAAGTTATTGAGTTCGCTTGAACTCGTATCAATAAATATGAGTATATATGTCCAATATGTGATATCATTTATAAGCGAGATTGCTAGATGATTAGAGGAGTTCAATCCTTTAATGAAAATTCTGATTCTGCAAATATCAACTACAATCATAATACACAGTTATGATAGTAGTAACGGGGATATTATTTTTCACGTAAATACCACGAACTCTGTCCACTAAGTTTGTCTATCCATAAACATATGTTATATATGTATTTCTAGGGCATCTCTTTATACATGTATTTTTTTTTTTAATGGAATGATATGATCGGCTAGCCGTAACCGCGTATTAGTTATGCTCAATGCGGGATTTTCTGAAAATGTATTTTTTTTCCTTTTTAGATTTAGAGAAGTGAATTCCTTATTCAATCCTTTTCCGATGGGTATTTCTATTTAAGCTTTAGAAAATTTAGTTCCATCGAAAAACTAAGTAAGGTGCTGTATAAAGTCCAATCAATCTCATTCCATAGTTCGGAAGAATAAGAAGGGAAAAAGAAGAGCAACATTATCTGTACGTTATGTAAAGTGCAAAATCATTTCCTTTCTAAACAAAAAAAAAAAGCCAAAAAGAATTCTATCCTATATCTTTTATTTTCTTTCCATTTACAATACTTGGAACTCGCAACTTATATACAAGAAGAATAATTTCCCTATAAAAGACATCAAAAATCAAAGCAAAACGGAGTCTTTGTGTGTGTGTTGAGGCCTATGGAGAAGACGCCGATACCAAAGAAGTTGACGATGAGCAAGGATGTAACGATCGATCTGGTGTATTTCTACATAAGGGGCAAGTAGCATTTAACTTAAGCCATTCATCAATGCATTCAGCATGAAAATAATGGTTGCATTCTGGTATAGTTCTTAACGTTTCTTTAGGCATGTAGTCCGATAGACATATCGGACAAGTGCCATCGTTGGGATTGGGGAGACGTTGACTCTCCCCAAGCACTGTCTTGGGATATGTATCAATGATTGCCCTGTTAAGACCTCTCGTCGCGATAGCTGATTGTAGATTAATGGTTCTTGGGAGATCAGAGTTCAAATCACGACGAAGAGTGTAAACTTTAAGTTTACCAAATGCAAAGCCTATTATTCCTATTAAGCATACAAAACCTGGAACCCCAACTCCAATTATAATGCCATATTTGGCTCCTCTTGGAAGTCCTGCACAAATAATATCGACTATTGTTAAACAATATTCAATTAAAGACCTTACCTTTAATCCAAACTAGTTACAAACTTATATATCTAAGTTATTATTCAAGGTTGCCATTAAATCAAATAAATCTACTAGTAGTAGAATATTCACAATTGTAACATCCAAGAAAGTAGCCAAAAATTCAATGAAGTGAAGATAAAATCAATTGTCTAAATTTTAGAGGACAAATTATCAAACGTTTAGTAAGTAGAAATAACGAATACCTCTGATTGTCTCGATAGGAGTGTTAATCCACGTGGACTTGTGCTTCTCTTTATAGATCGTGTATATAAATGTCACCATATTTTAATTGGAACCACTTAATTATACATATGAATTCATACCTAAAACCAAAAAGTACTACAACATAATTATTACTATTAAATATATCTCTAGAAGTGAATCGAAGATTCAAATCTTATATCTATCTTAGGTTTTCTTGTTTTCTAGAACTAGAATTAGATCCACACTCATGAGTTGTGTCATTTCATGCATTTTAATTAAATTTTCTTTTTTATTTTGGTAAATTCTTTCGGAATTTTATAAGTTGGCAATTTGAAATCTTTATTTTTCCTTTATCTAATAATAACATAAAAATTCATATAATTAAATCAAGCGTCTATACTATAGATAGTTATTGATTATTTTTTTTCTTCTGCCCAACTCCTTACCTGTTAGCTCTCTATAACGTGGCATGGGTGGTGGCCATATATGGCTAAAATTTTATTAACTTTGTGAAATTAGAGCCTCATATTCTTGCACTACGTGTCATCAATAATGTGACAAATTTGATAGGCATTATATATTGACTTTTTGCAAATAAAGTCAAATCTTACTACTCTATATTTTCGATCTAATAATTTTCATCACTTTTATAATAAAAAAGAGTTATTTCTAGGATAACACTTAATTAATAATTAATATTTGTATAAAGTTACTTTATTTGTTAAATACCATTAAATTCAAGAAAAATGACTTTATGAAAATCAAACCTTCAATTTGGGTAAAACTTATTTGCACCCGGTGTTTACACCAAGTCAATACATGCATGTCATGTTTTTAAATTTATAGTTAATTTTACTTCATAAAATCAAATAATAATAAAAATTGTATTGACCTGATGTAAACACTCAGCGCAGATAAGTTTTTCTTTAATTTCATTATGCTTTAGACTTTGTCTAAGATTAAAACACTTAAAAGACTCTAGCTAATAAAAGAAGTAGAGTCAACCAATAATCTACACTTAAGAATCTATTTGGATGGACTTAAAAACTGGTTAAACTGATTTAAAAGTCAGTTTTTGACTTATTAGAGTGTTTGACAGTTATCAAAGTGACTTATATTTAAGTAAAAAATGACTTATTTTAAGCCAAAAGTTAAAAGTTAGGTGAGGGATATTTTTTTTTCAACTTAAAAGTCATTTTATGTTGACCAAATATATTACTTTTTTGCCCTAAATTCTTTTATTATTATTATATTATTATTATTATTATTATTTTATTATAATTATAATTAAAAAAATTGTGATGATAAAGAAATATGTGAACGATAGGAAATATTATTACTTATGGATGTAAAATATAAATTAGTTTTGTTTTAATTTTTTTAAGTATAAAAACCTTAAATTAATCAACTTTTTATCATGTTAACAGTTTTAAGGGTATTTCAGACATTTTGATGAAAAAGTGTTTACCAGCACTTATTTGCCAAACACATCAAAAACTTTTTTTCAACTAAAGCACTTCTATCCAAACACATAACTACTTATTTTAAAAATAAGTTTCAGCACTTTCAAAAATATTTTTTAAAAGTTATTTTTTTTAAGCCCATCCAAACGAGCTCTAAATACTTAGGTACTTTTTTTTGCAACCAAAATTTTCATTTTCTTCAATACTTGGGATAATTATATTTTCTATTTCTCCATTATTGATAAATTATGATTCTAATTATTGAAATAATTAGTTAAGCAAATATCTAACATTATTAAATAATGTATGTATTTAGTTTCTTATTATAGAACATGTGTGATATCTAGACTATTTTTAAATTATATCATTCTTAACAATTGGATTATTTAGCACTTAAAAGTACTTATCAACTAATTGAAAGTTAATATATTTTATCAGGAATGATTGAGATTGAAATTAAATTTTGTCGGTTATAAGGGACCAGAAATGCTAATTTCCCGTATTTATATAAGAAAAAATAAAACACGACTCAATCTTGTTTTTGAATAAATAAATAATCAAAATCAAACTTTCAACTTCATTAGGTGGAGCTACAATTATTTGACCCTACAAACAAAACTACCAAAACTAAAAAAAATATATATTTTAGATGATGTAACATGAATGCACATGGACTATGCAACACTAGTGATAAGACACTTCACAAATGACACACTAACATCTATAAGTTCAACAACCCCACCAATAATCAACTTGGAAATTTGGAAACAACTTTTGTTAAAAAAGTAAATTAGAAAAAAATAAAATCTAATTTCTTTTTTTTTTTGAAAAGTTTCTATGCTTATTAAATAAAAAGTTTATCTTTTTAATTTGTTCGATACATTTTTCTACACCTTACTAGACGATTCTTTTATGTATTTATTAGTGTACAATGACAATATGTCATCCTATTCATATACCAAAACTAGTGAAAGCTAACTACTAAAAAATTTAGTGTCACTCTATATAATTAATGTAACAGACAATACGTGTATCAAATGAAGCTTAAGATGTGAAGGGCGAAAATGTCATCCAATTTACAATATCTATGGTAGTGAAAGTTAACCAATATCTATATTAATATAAACTAATGTATTCGAAGAACATGTCAACACATTTATGATTAGTTATTAGTTATAAATGATAAGCATTTTCATTTTAATTTGAGAATCTGAACTATCGTAAATGGTATGTAAATATCTTCCGTCATACTTTTGGGACATTGGTGTTTCTATCATTAAAAAAATAGAGCATATATACCCTTTACGCCAACAAACATACATGTCTTATAATCTTATCCACCGATTCGATATTTATTAAATATATGTTCTAGTTTTTGGACGGCAAAGGCAGTAATGTCCTAAAAATATGGTGGAGGATATCTACACATCATTTACAATAGTTTTGAGGTATATTTGTCATTTTAACTGGTAAAATTAGTTAGTTTGATGTGAATAACTAGTCTAACATGTAAATGATGATTGATAAAATAGTCAAGTTGCACGTAAGTCAAACTTGAATGGTTGTATCTATCGAATTCTTATTAAAATTTTAAAATTATTATCCTTATCATACCGATCGAAGGGAGATGCAAGTAGAGAGAAAATATTGAATAACATACCCTTAGAAGGAGGAGGATTTGAACAAGCAATATCAGATCCAGTATCACTCTTAAAAGCACAAAGTTTCCCTTGATTTTCACAAATCCTGCAACTTGGTTCACTCCAAGTTAACACAAGACCTTCCATTGGAGACCAAAACTGAGAATCTTCCAATTGCAGAGGAACGGAAACTCTAGAATTAATCAATTTACAACCAACTGGTTTTTCTTGCTCATACATACTCGGCGGCATCGCCAAAATCGCCTCATTTCTGCTCGTAACTCCCCGGCAATACAACGGAATCGCTACCTGATAATTTGGGTAACTTAACCAGTCATCTGAAGTACACCTAAAAACACACAGAGCAAATTCAAATTCACTACGGATCGGAATAGTTAATAGCTTTTGCGCATTTCCTAGTATAACTGTCACCTTCCACTAGCAATAGATATCAGTTAATCGAGATTATGCATTTTCGGAAATCTTAGTAGTTTAACTACTCAAAATTTCATCAGAGAGTTCGATTCTCCACTTTCCTGGTACTAAAATACGCTCTACATCACCTAAAATATCTAGATCGTGAATAAAGGAAATTCATCTGATTAGTGAATTAAGGATTATCTAGACTCTGAACAAATCGAAATTCATCTATTTCGTGAGAATTCCAGACTAACACAAATCGTGATTACTGCAGATTTACTGTAATTTGATAACGAATTAGTACCTGACGATTGTGTAATTTCGTTGATGATCAGCTTTGAATGGCGAATTTGTGACATTAAAACCGATGAGTCGTTTGACAAGGCAGAAATCTGGATCATAAAGCATTACAGATTGAGCAGAGTAATCAATCTCTGTAACTAAAAAATCACCTGAATGAGGAAGTGACATGATTGTTTGGCCTCTTTCATTGCATGAAAGATCGAAACCGGGGTAACCGCACCGGTCCGATTGCCGGTCTTTTAGCCGGAAAGGAAACCGGATTTCCGGTCCGATACCCATTTCTGAGCATGAAGTTGGGTTGCAAACATCAACAGAGGAAACTGGAGAAAAATTAAGGAAGAAGAAGAAGATAATTATGATGTTAATCATCAGTTTAAGCTCTGTAATTTCCATTTTTGTTTATTGTTTAGAGAAAAAATGGAAAATTATGAAGTTTGGTGGAGCTCAGAAATGGTGTTTGAATATATGGAAATTTGAATATTGTGAGAAGTGGAATTTGTTATATTTTAAACAAGTTGTTTGATATTTGGAGTTTCTAGATGAATTTCGATCTTATTAATATTGTGATACGAAGTTAACTATTCGATATATATATTAAAGTGTTGCTAAGTGTAAATTTATATCGATTTATCTCAAGTAAACTTACTATAATTGCTATACTCGATTTGAAATCAAAAATAATATAAACACTGTAACTCATAAGTTGATGGTTACAAATTAACATATTTTGTATTTATATCAAAATAACAATAAAATACGTATGTCATTATAAAGAGCTTTTCCTGAAATGAATTCATATTAATGAAATTCCAAATTTTCAATATAGATATTAGTCCTCATAATATATAAATATATGTGCACTCACTATTTTCATTATTGAATTAGTTTGTGTTTTAAAAGCTATGTTTCAAAATTGTGGAGTGTTATTTTATTGATTTCATAATCTTTTTTACATATTCAATTATATTTTTAAATTCAACAAATAATTTGTTGTTCTTTTTTCCTTATTTTTTTCTTTCATAAAAGAGAATATTTATTAAGTTAATTATGCTCGTTATATAGTGACACTACAATGAATAAAGCATATCATTTCCATAATTTTAAAAATATCACGTACACGTTTGTATACTTTATTTATAGTCACTTTCTAACATATTAATTTAAAATGTTTTTTTTCCTAAAATATTGATTAAATTAAAAGTGTTTAGGTAAAATACAAATTGAATTAGGTGCCGAGTCACGCACGGGGCTCAACCATTATGTAAAAAATATTAAATCATAGTCATCTTATTTTATTAATTATATTTACGATTTAAAAATAGTCGCTGATTCAACTAAATTCAATTATTTTACTCTACGATTTATATATTTTAAAGAAGGTTATCAAATATAAATAAATTATTTAAGTTAAAATTAAATAATTTATAAAAAATTGAATTTATAAACTTTAGATTCTGATTCTAATCCTATCTTTATTTTAAAAATCATGTTTTTTTTATTAATATGGTTAATTTTTCAAACTTTCACATATCGACAAGGATGATGATGGCCAATAAGAAAATATATATGGTGGTACGTGTTTGAATAAATTGCAAAATGATCTTTATATTGAATAAGAAATTAGTGCATTCCATAATTACTATATTTTGGGAAGTATAACTTGCAAGGACCGCAATTCACATGATTTAAGCATTTATTTTTTCCTTATAAAAAAATTATAAAATTAAATAAAAAGTCTTTTTTATTCACGTTCGATATTTATAGTAAATTAATTATTTTGGTTAGTTATAAAAAATCAAGGTGAAAATGTGTATTAATATAAAAATTTAACTATTATTATGTGGTATTAGACACTTTCTATGTTTATTATTCGGCTTATATTTTTTTTTTATGCAAAATATATTTAATCTACTATGAGTATGCAGGATCATTTTTCTCTTAAAGAAAATAGTCGTAACGAAAGTTATTTTTATATGCTAAAAATTGAGTTTCTTTTATGAGTATTACCTGAATATTTAGCCAAACACAATTGATGTTTTAATGATCGTAAAAGTAATTTTTAAATCGACTCACCACGGATAAACTGTTACTCTTTAGAAATAATTTTTTTTAAAAAAAAATATTTTCGACTAACAAAACTTTTTTAAATATAAGTGGTAATTGAATTTGTCTATATGTATGAAAGTAGAAACATATTGTTTTTATATATATTTTGTCCATATGTATGAAAACAAATAAATAATGTAATGTATAATATGATTATGAAAAGTTAACTACTCAAACGTGTTTTAGGTTGAAAAAAATGCAAGTTGGATCCAGTTTTTTCAGCGTTAACATCACAATTCACAACCACAAATGGTAAAAACATTTTTTTGAAAAGAAAATGGCAAAATAATAAAACAGGTCAACTTTCACATATAACAAACACAAAATTTATATATGAATGCGATAATAAAATTTGCATAATTGTGATTTATAGTAAACATAAATATGTATAATTCGCTATACATATACAAAGAAACCAATTGTATAATTCGCTATACACATACAAAGAAATCAATTTATAATTTGCTATACATATTCAAAAGATAGTAGTTGTATACAAATCAATTGTATAATTTGTGCATGTATAAAACGAGAAAGAGAGAAAGACAAAAGGAAATTGGGCAGGGAAATATTTGTATTGTATAATTATAACTATATAGGATGAAGATATATGTATTTGCAAGTGTATATACAATTTTCTCTTACTTTATACAAACAGAAACGCAATTTATACATTTTTTTTCTGTTTGTATAAGCGATCGAGACGAGGGTAGCGAGCGAGATCTGGGAGAGGGGAGAGAGGGGAACGAAAATATATGTATATAAAAAAAAATTTCTCGTTTTTTCAAATAGAAACACATTTTATATACTTGTGTTTGTATAAAAGCGAGAAAGAGCGAGAGATGAAGCAAGAGAGGGAGAGTGGCGATGGAGAGTTTGAGGGAGAGAGGTGACTCACAAACAGTTTGCTACAAGGTACAATTAAATTAAAATATGATTATAACATTTAGTTTAATTTATTAATTTGCATTATATACAATTTTCCATAAAACAAAGTAAGATCAAAACACAGTCATTAATTTTGCTCCAATGAATCTTCCTAACTAATAATAATTTGACTAATTATAATAGTTAGTACTTTTGATAGTTGTGTTGTTAAGTAGATTTATCAAAATATCGTGTTATGATTTTGAATAATAAATTGTTTTTAAAATGATAATTTTTGTATCAAACATATTATTCTGGGTGCTTTAGATAATTTTAGAAACTTATGAAATAAATCACGTCTCATTTTTTTTAAAAAACAAAATTGAAAATATATTTTCAAAAATTATGACTCACAATTTACTTCTTAAGGTTGATCTCTTTAAATATGAATTTAGCTTATATATACAAACAAATTATCCATATTTTTTTTAACACATTAAGTTTCTCAAAAAATAGATTTTAACAAATAATAATCTTCCGTAAAAACAATCTGAGAAAAAAAAATGGACTAAACAGAATTTTTGGTCAAATAGTCGAGCATGATTATTAAATTCTCTTGTTACCTTACTTCTGATTATTTTCTTATTCAAAATTTTATTTTTAATTATCATTTTAATAATTAAAGTTGTGAAAAAAAAAGATGAAGAAAAAGAGATATAAATAAATATTTTTCCACATTTTAAATTTATGTGATCCAATTTATAGTGCAAAAATTAAACTAATTAATTTCAAATATAAATTTAAATATAATATTCAACATAATAGCCAATAATATAAAGCCATTGAAATAATATTTACACAAATAATGACCAAAGTAAACATTATTTAATTCTTCAAATGGCAACAACATGTAAGCTGATTTTTTTTCCTGAAACTTCTAATTTTAAACTTCTAATTTTAATTTTTTCATGTGTTAAAAAAGATCAAAGAATATCTTAATATATTTATTTTTAGTCTTAATGACTATAGTTTGAAGCTTTAAGAAAGTGGTGGAGTTTCCATTATTGCTTCCTTCATCTTAAGTAAGGTTTAATTTATCTATTCGATTCGAAACTCTTAGTTGAGTTGATGACGAAATCAACCTTTTGTTATAGGTTCAAGAGGAAGGAGAGGAACAATCATCCAATGATGTTTTTACGAAAGTATAATCACCAATGACTAACCTTTTTGAGACTATAGAATTTGAAATTCACTTTCCATCGCTCTTTTTAGATTGACATAACATAAAAAGAGAACGACAATAAAGAGCATATATTTAACGCTTTTGAAAGGTGTGGAGGGTTAATTGAAGTCCAAGCTTAATCCAAGACTAACAACTAAGCAACTAGGTGCTACATGATTTAACGTCTATCTACCTCACTACGTTTCCGACTCTTATAAATAATGTATATCTTTAGCTTATAAATACAAGACTCTCAATTCGTTTTATTTTCTTAAATTTCATGTCAAGTAAAATATATATTAATAAATTAATATGAAGGGTGTGTTCAATATAAGAGGAAAACAAGTTTTATGAAAAAATAAATAAATGACTTTCTTAATAAACGTCTCAATTTAAAACTTAAATATATACAAATACTTTATTCGTCAAACACAAAAAATAAATAATAAAATTCTTATTTATAAAAAATATTTTTCTTCGTACCGAACAAATCAGAGTATAATTTTTGCTTATCCATTTCTAGAAGAATATAGTCATAGGACACCCACATATATAATACCTTGAATTCGGATTTGGAAAAAAATTGATAAAAATGGCGGGAAAATGTCCTTACAGCCCTTTTTGCCTCGAATAAAACCCTAGCCCATTTTTCACGGAGTAATTTCCTTATGGATAATGGCAGTAAGCTTCATCGATTCAGCTGATCGTTGCGTGTAGATACCTTTCTTCTTTCTTCAATTTAGGGTTTCGAGTTCCCAGGTTTTCCTATTTTGCAGCTACTTTTAGGGTTTAATTTGGTTTGATAGCTCATTTCTGGGTTGAAAATGGCTGATGCATTCGAAGAGGATGGTGAGAATACTGTTTCAATTGGAGAGTTTCTCCAAGATCTCGAAGAGCAGGAGCTGGTAATTTACTTTGCTAATTTTGTTTTTTTTATTACTGGATTCTCAATTTAATTTGACTTGTTACGTTGCATTTCTGTGTCTGTGTTTGTGGCTGTATGGAGCCACAAACTCTATTGACTTCAAATTCAACAGAGTTTGAAGTCACGAAGACATTTGTTCAATTATGAAATCCTGTAAAGAGCTTGGTAAAGTTGCTTCCATATGACTGAGGTCACAGGTTTGAGCTAACAGTTTCTTACAGAAATGCAGTGTAATGGTGCTTACAACAGCTGGAGCTTAGTTTGTGATTTATTTTCATAGTGAAATGTTAGAGAGAAGTGTGAGAATAAGAGAACACCTAATTACCGTAAAATACAAATAATTAAGTGATAGAATGAAATGCACTCGAGCCCCCTTGGTTTTGTTATGTGGTAAGAGCTTAGCATGTCATGTGTGGGTTATGTGTATATTTCAGGCTCAACCTTAATGCAGTCGAAGAATTGTTATACAAGTGAAGAAGGGTACACGGGAAGATTAATTATCCGCTGAGTTTCAAACAGCGAGTCATTGGCACTCAGATATTTCATTGTTAAAAAAAGAATGTATATTTGAATAGAGCAGAATATGTATAGATAATTTATGCAGTAAAATCCAACTAATTTGGAAAAGATACTTAATCGGCTGATTTGTTGATTGATACTAATGTCCATCATCAGATGATATTCTTCAATGTTAAGTCTTTTATAGTTTGATGTCTTCATTGTTTAACACTTTTTTATGTATGTTTAATTATTGCCAGCCCTTGAATTCCATCCCGATGAGAGTGTTCAGATGAACTCAATCAGTAGTTTGTGTGGAACACATCATATTGGCATGATGTCTTCGAGTTTACCTTTTCAGATGTTAGGCAAATAGCTTACTTTGCACCGGCAACAGTGTTGATAGTTATATACTGTGTACACTTTATGATGGTCATGTTCATTCTTACTTTTTAACACCTTAGATCCATATTCCATATTAACCATAGAATATTAAGGCTTGAAGATGCAAATTGGGTTATTTTTCTTTCAGCTCCATAAATAGATGTTTAAGATAGGTGCTACCGTACTAGGGTAAATATAAATCTTAATATGTTAATATTATCTTTAGCTAGGCATTTCTGGTCTCAAGCTTGGTTTAAGTAAGAGGTTTTTTGGTAAGTTTATGTCCAGTATTGTGATTAATATTCTAAATATTGTAAACAAAGTAGAATGATACAGATAGTTCATATAGTTGGTGACTACTAAATTGAGTTTGAGGTGTAGATGTCTAGATGATGATGAATGTATAGGCAGGGGTCTTAGCTAATTGTCTTATGCTTATGTCTGTGTAAGAGAGGTGAGAAAGCCAATCTACATTCAAAGAGGTCTTTTTCTAGTTTCTTCAGACATCTGACGGTCGAGTTAATATCTTTGAACTTTCAGAGTTGCCTCACTAGACCTATGGAAAACTGGATAATAAGTTTGAGAAGATAATCATGACATTTGGAGTTATGCTACATAGTGGCTAGTCACCGTCAAATTCTGAGTAGTGAATTGGATCTTTGAAATGGTTGAAGAGGTTTGAATTAATATTGACATTTTTGTGTATGGGATGCTGAAATTAGTTTTTTGAATTGCATATTAATTTTCGTTGTACTAGATTCACAGATCCCCCCCCCCCCAAACACACACACACAAATAAAAAATAAAAAATTGTGTCTTCACTCAAAGAGGCGTGTGCTTTAAGTTTCATTTTGACCAGTGAGTTGATCATGATGTTTTCAATTTGATAGTTTATTTTACTGTAGTATGTGCTTTAATTTTTTTTCCAATTGGGATAAAT
The DNA here is from genome assembly GCF_001406875.1 of Solanum pennellii. NCBI lineage: Eukaryota > Viridiplantae > Streptophyta > Magnoliopsida > Solanales > Solanaceae > Solanum > Solanum pennellii. The sequence continues at coordinate 69,753,074 of NC_028644.1, forward strand.
CATTTCATTAGGAAGCAGGTCTGGTCTTAGGTGGTGATGAAGGCAAGGAGTGCACCTATAGTAAAGGTTATATGAAGAGACAGGCTATTTTTTCTTGTTTGACATGCACACCGGATGGGAATGCTGGAGTATGCACAGCTTGTAGCCTTTCTTGCCATGATGGTCATGAGGTATGCATTGATCTAAGAACTTGCCTTTTTCCTTCATATAATTGATGATTAGGTTAATGATCTCAGGCTATTGATAGTAAACTATTTATGCTTATATACATGAACCCAGGACTACCTGGGGAAATGAATACCCATGTCACCATTCTGTCTTCTGAAATGTATAGCTTAAGGATTTCTTGTCAAATGTCAGCAGTTTATGATTTCTGCACGTTGTATATGGGTGGTTGCCAGTGTACTCCAGTGGATGTGTTATACTCTAATGTTCTCTTTGATTAATCCAACTTGCTGCTTGTTTTTTCATCACTCTAGCTGTCCAGCATAAGTAGATTGGTAAACTAAAGCTGAAAGGTTTTTGAAGTTAAATTTAAGTTTTTCATATTCAAAGATGAACTGCATGGCAGTGTTGTTATTTTTGCATGTCTGGGTTCTCACAAGTGGTATTTTGTGAAACCATGACTCTAATGCGTGTAAGAATGTTATCTAGTACAGTAGCATGATTTTTTCAAGATGAGTACTATGGTGCTCTTTCATGTTATTCTTCTTTGTGGTTATAATTTAAATATCTTACTTCTTACATTGAGATATATTGATCTTGTTTCTTTTTCAAATTTTGGATGCTGGTTGAACAAGATTTTGGAACTTTGGACGAAGAGAAACTTCAGGTGTGACTGTGGAAATTCGAAGTTCGGGGAGTTCTTCTGCAAGCTTGATGCTAGCAAAGATGTTGAGAACACGAAGAATTCATATAATCACAATTTCAAAGGTTCATACTGCACATGTGGCCGGCCATATCCTGATCCTGATGTTGAAGACCAATTGGAGAATCTCCAATGCTGCATCTGTGAGGACTGGTTTCATGAGGAGCATCTTGGTCTTGAGTCCTCTAATATGGTTGGTAACTCTTGTTTCTTCTTGCTTAATTTCTGCTGATCATCTTCAATTCCCTTACATTTTGTGTGAGATAACTTGATGATTTATGAAGTTTCAAGGAGTAAGTTTGAGACATTTCAGGGATCGTAACTTCTGAAATTTATTGTGTTCATTCATATTGTTCCTTGATTCTTGTCCATCATGAAGGATATATGACCCTTCAGTCATGAGATCACATATTTCCCTGTAACGAATGCATTACTCGTTCCCTGATCTGTGAGTTGGTTGTAATTACCTCTTGTGACTCAGTAGTTAAAAAAGTTCTAATTTTTATAGTCTTTTTACAGGTTCCAAGGGATGACAAAGGGGAGCCTCAATTTGAGGATTTAATCTGCCAGGGGTGTGCAACTGTTTGTTCTTTTTTAAAGCTATATCCTGATTCTATCTTTGCACCAGTCCAGCAGCAGACTACTACAAATTCCTCAAAGGACAAGGAGGTGGTTGAAGATTCACCCTTGACTGTGGGATCTTCTAATGAGCTTCGCAATGGAAGTTCTGCAATTGAGACTCCTGTAACCGATGATAGTCCTAAACAAGACTGCAATGGAAAGACTGTTCTTGGAGAAAATGCTGCAACAAACACATTCCTTAATCAGTGTAATACAGATGCTGGTCCTAGTACCAAATGTGTTGTTGGACTGAATTTGTTAGAAGCTCCAAATAGCCTTGAGAAAAGCAAGTCAATGTTCCTTTCCAAAGACTGGAGAGAAGTCCTTTGTAGGTGTCCAAATTGCATAGAATTCTACAAACATAAAGGCCTCACCTTCTTACTTGATAAAGAAGATACCATTGCCGAATATGAGAAACTGGCAAAGCAGAAGATAGCTGAACATGAGCAAGAACAGAGCGCTGAGTTGCTTAATAATCTGGGCCATGTCGAGAAAATGGAGGTTTTGACTGGTATCGCTGACCTTAAAGACGAGATTGGTACCTACCTGGTATATCTCTCATCCCAAACTCTTACTGTTTAACTGATATTTCTCATTTTCTCAGGGTGTAGCGCTTGAGCATTCTTTTACCTTTCTATTTCCTTGACAGGCATCCTTCGATCCATCAAAGCCAGTTACATCTGCTGATGTTCATAAGATTTTTGAGAATCTTGCCCAGAAGCGTAGGCGTATGTCTTGAGTTATCTTGAATGTCCAAGAAAGTAGCTCTGCAGCTACACATCTAGTGTAGTTAGTTTTGCTGCTCAACGCTAAAACATCCAGTAGTTTAACTGTTCTATTTTACGTGGAGAATTCATAATGTTGCTTTACTACTATCTAACTTTAGCTTATCGTGTTGTGTTTGTTAGCTATAGTGAGACAATGCGATCATGTTACCGTTAAGCTCAAAGAACTCCTTTGGGTTAGAAAGTATCTATTGGATCAAAATTTCCCGTCACTCTTGTTTCGCTTTGTTCTGTTCTAGCTTCAAGTGGGGCTTATTGTAGTAAACTCTGTTGCAAATGTGCGTTTTTCAAGGTAGTAGTAGTGATATAATGAAACAGAGAGAAATGTAGAGTCGTGCAAATTAGTTTGAACTCGAAACCCAATTTTTGTTTTTTTACCAAATGAATAGCTTTTTTTCTACTGAAAATATATAAACATACAGCTACAACAAATATGTGAAGCAATCTAGGTATAAGTTCGAAATAATCTTTTGAACGTGAAACTTTTAGGATTTTGATTGAACGAATATTAAAAGTGCTTGCTTTTGAAAAAGTTGAAGGACCAAAACGGTTCAAAGCAAAACTTTAGAAACTTTTTTGAACTTGCTTCAAAACACAAGAGACCATTTTTATCATTTTCCCATCTTTCTGTTTGTCTCGTTTGGTGGCCGCCGGCGGAGCTGTTCCTCGACGTCCGGTAAAACGGTCAGAATTTTTTCGTTTCTAACTGTGTATTAACCTTTATTCATCTATCTATCCCGTGTTCGAAAGCTTATAACTGTAACTATGCCAAAGTGAAAGGAGACTAGTTCCTGTTTGGCCATAGATTTGATGTTGATACTTGAAATTTGAGTTTTTGAAGTTATGATTTCTGGAATTTGAAGCTATGCTTGGACATTGGACATGCATTTTACTCAGATTTTTTTGAGGTTTTGTGATTGGAAGTCCCAAAAACTACTTGAAGATCAAAATTTGAGAATCTGATCAAAATTCATGATTTAAGGTAAGGGATATTTGAAGTAAACGGTGAAGCCAATTGACTATTTGTGTAAAAGTGGTAAACTGAAATTCTTGCCGAAACTCTCTTTACAAATATGTCTGATTGGTCGAACCTTCAACAGGATCTACTGGTTCTAATAGTTAGACGTATAAATTTGATTGAAGACTTCCTAAATTTTGGCATTGTATGCAAATCCTGGCGTTGTGTGGTCACCAAGGAGAATTTTAACAGTAACTTGTGTCGGGTTCCATGGCTAATGTTAGCTGAGGAAGAGGATGATAAAACATGTAGGAAATTCTTTAGTCTCTATAATGGCATGATTTTGAAGAAGAGGATTCCAAAAGCGAGTGGAAAACGATGTATGGAGTCTATGGGATGGCTTATCACAGTCGGAAAAGATGAGGGTGAAATTAGTCTGTTACATCCCTTCTCGGGTGTTCAAATTCAATTGCCGCATCAAATTACCACAGACCATTATGAATTTAACCAGACTCCTGTTCCATGGACCTTTGTCCAGAAAGCAATTCTGTCAGCCAATCCTTCTCATACATCTGACTATGTCATCATGATCATTGAGGGACACTACCAGTTCCTCAGTTTTTGGAAACCAGGAGATTTGTTATGGACCAGGATTAGGAAACCGGTCCTTTTCCCACGTACTAGTGATGTGGTATATTTCAACGGCCACTTTTATGCAGTCAGTTATAGTGGCTGCATAAAAGTTTGTGATGTCATTGACTCTGAAACCACCAAAAGTCTTACCGTAGCACAGCTACCATCATGCATTGATGGTAAGTATTACATCCTAGAATCACTAGGATCGTTATTTGTAGTTTCACAAAATGGTGTTGATATAAGGTACGTCAAAGATGATTGCGAAGATGAGGAGGAGGAGGAGGAGGAGGAGGAGGAGGAGAAGATGTACATGTACAAGACAAGAAATTTTCTAGTTTTCCAGATCGATTTAGATGCTTGCAAAACTATGCCAACCAGGGATTTAGGGGACCAAGCTTTTTTTCTGGGTGCTAATGCTTCTCTTTCAGTCCAAGCTTCTCGATATCCAGGAATCAAGCCCAATCATATTTATTTTACAGACGACTGTTTGGGTGCCTATCTCCACTTTGAAGAAGGAGGCGGCTTTGATATGGGGGTGTTCAACTTAGCAGATGGCAGTATCCAGCCGCATTATGATGGTGTTTCCCTCAGTCGTGTTTGTCCTCCAATTTGGGTCACCCCAAATCCATGTTGAGTGAGTCATTTTTCTATATTTACTCTTTATGTTATTCTATATGTTCTTGTTTTACCAAGGAAGTAGATTTTAAAGAGTATTTACAACATGTCATTTACCTTAAGACTTGGCTGATGCATCTTTGTCGTTTCATATAATTGGACAAATATACTCCTATTAGTTGTTATACTACGTTGCTTCAAGGCATGTTGTGTTGGAATGTGCTACTGCCTTCTAATCTTCACTACATCAGTATTGTCTAATCTTTAGTGGAAACTTGCCCAAAATATAATAATATTGAGATGCAATCGCCTTTGAGATTGATATACTTACCGAAAAGAAAGAGGTTGTAAGATTCTTCTATTACTCTGATTCAATAAACTGTTTCTTAAAGTTGTCTATTCAAGGGTTGAAATGAGTTCCACACAGAAAGAATAAATATGCTTCAGCAGACTGGCATTCTGCATGTACTCGTATAGTCATTAGCCTCTCTTGCCTGAAACAATAGAAGCAAACAAGGCAAGATCTGAGATTCTTCATTTTGATGTATCCTCTACTTGAAGTCATTCTTTTAAAGTGCCCGACCCTTATTCCTAGTGACCGATGTTACATCAACTTTCACCTTGTAAGCACTTCCATGTCTTTCCTTCTCGACCAATTTAGCTGCAGCTTAAAGTACCTTTTTCGAATCTCACTTTTCTGGACAGAAGGACTTCAAAGAAGTTGATGAGTGCACTGCGCTTTCTGGAGATGTTATTGGATACTCTCATCTGGACTTACTAGCAGAGACAACATTGTTGTTTTTGAACATTTTCTGCTTATACTCTTTTTGTTGGAGCACTATTGGGTGAACGATATCCTCGTTAGCCCTCATCACTTACGATTACTCTTTAACTGGTATGTCTCGTTTATTCTGGATATAGTTTTTGGCTGTTTATTTACCGCGATATTCCCTTGACAGGTATCCATTGAAGATGCTCAGATGAATTTTGAGAATCTTGTCCAGAAGCCGGTGCATATGACTCAAGTTAATGTAAAGCATGTAGAATTTCAACTGCTTGTTAATGTGTCTCTACTACTATCCAACTTTGTTATTGTGTGATACACATGACAAAGGTGAGGATCTTTCGGACCGCTTCTTTACCTCTACGAGGTAGGATAAGGTCTGCATAGACTTTATCGTCCCCAGACTCCACCAGTAGAATTACATTGTATATAGGTGGTGTTAAAATGCACAGAGTCGTTATCGAGCTAGACGACAGTAGTCTTTTTTTTACTCTTTGGAGTGGGTATTAGAGTTCCCTATTGTCCTTACAAAGTTATTGTTGCTCATTTACTTGGAATGAATTCTTTAAGGTTGCCACAATGCTAATGTGACACCTAAATTAGTTCATTGCTGATATTATTTATCTAAATGAATCGTAGATTTTAACTCTCGAAATCTAAGTTATGTTATATAAATCGAGATGAAAGAGTATTACTTATGAACATCTAGATGTCATACATCACATAAGTTAGAAAAATCCCCAAGAAGACGCTAAAAAAGGCAGAAAACTATTGGTTCTTGAACGACCATTCTCATAAAAAGATGTTAAAAGAGATCAAAATTTAAATATTATATTATATTTTAAAGGATAATTAATTCTGTCATAATTATTTTTAAAATAACAATAATAATAATAATAATAATAATAAAACGATAATAATAACGTAGACTAACAAAATTGTAATATTATAAACCATTTTTTATCTTCGTATAAAACATTTTCCAAAAATATAATTTTGTTTGTACCAAACACAATTTACACACCCTTTTGATTCCGAATCAATACAAAAATTTTCTCAGTGATTCAAATTTATAATTTTAAAAATAAAAATAAAATAAGTTTATCATATCGAAATACTTAACATTTTGACCCTTCTCTCTTCTATCTTCTGGAATTTCTTTCACAATATCACCCAAATAAATAAATAAATTTTATTTAGTAAATTGAATATTACTAATTTAATTAAAAAGACATTAGAAAAAATAATTAATTTCAACTTTATATTTAATTATAACACCTGCTACACAAACCCAATGCCGCAATTTTCATTTGCAATTTATTGCTTTATGATTTTAATTTATGAAAATTGCATACTGTTCTTTCTGAAAAGGCATCTTCTTGAAGTGAGTGAAGCTAGTGAATGCTCTGTGTGTGTATATCAAGAAGGAACAGGTTCTTTGTATTGTTGATATCAAAATCATGAGTAATCTTAAATCTTCAAGCTCTGAATTGGACTTCGATCGACCCAATCTTGAAGATTATCTTCCTACTGGATCCATACAAGAACCCCATGGAAAGCTTCGATTGTAATCCCCTCTTCTTCCTTTCTTATTTTGGTGCCTCAAATGTTTCAAAGTTTTGATTTTTATGTAACCCCTTTTGGTTTAATTGGTGTTTTTAGGCGTGATTTGCTAGATATATCTCCCACTTTGACTGAGGCTGCTGGTGCAATTATTGACGTGAGTCAAAATTTCTGTTATTGAATTTCAATCTTACATCGATCCATGACTGTAAATTTACTGATTGTTGCATTTCCATAAAAAGTTCAGCTTTACTTCCAATTGGGGTTTGAGGAGGGTAGGATGTACGCTGAGCTTACTGAGTACCTTTTCTAGGGTTGAGAGGTTGTTTTGATAGACTTTCGGATGAAAAGGGATGTTATGAAAGCAGACCTCAAATTTACTGATTGTTGCACTTCCATAAACAATTGACCTTTACTTACAGGTGGGATTTGGGGATGGTACGATGTACGCTGAGCTTACCCGTATCTTTTTGGGGCAGAGGGGTTGTTTTCGGTAGACTCTTGACTGGAAAGGGATGTTATGAGAGCAGGATTTCAAGAAAAATGTATCAACCAAACCGGAAGGCACAAAGCAAATGAGACAACAAATAGTGGTACACATAGAAGAATAGGGAACTATGTTATTACTAAATAGTACCTTACATAGCAAGATACAAAGCAAAGGGGAGGATGTACAAGTTGGGTCTGGGGAGGGGAGGATGTACGCTGAGCTTATCCCTACCTTTATGAGGGTAGAGAGGTTATTTTCGACAGATCCATTGGCTGATTAGGAATGTTATTGAAGCAGGATTCCAAGAAAAATGCAACAACCAAATAGGAAGATACAAAGCAAATGATGCAACAAATAATACTACACATAGAAGAATAGGAAGCTATGCAATTACTAAATAGTAGTGTATTACCACATATAGCAAGATACAAAGCAAATGAGGCAAGAATTGACCTCTACTATTTTTGGATTATTTCAAAAACTTGGTTTTGGGCTGCTCATGTAGTTTGAGAAAGTTTTAGATAGGCCACTATTTATTATGTCTGTGTTGAAAAGAAGTAGTTTGGATCTCAACCTAATAATTCAGGAAATCCCATTTGTTTATTTCATCATATCTTTCTCATCATAATTTTCCTAGAGGTAATTTCCACCCCTTCTATTAAGTGATATAATCACATCGAGGTTTTAGGAAATGAAAGGATTTAAAGTTGCGTAAGAAAAAGTATTCCAATTTCATGCATGTGTCTGAGTATTCAACTTAAAGCTGTAGTCTTAAAAGAACATAAAGGAGAAGGACTGAATTAGCGATATACTAGACATTCAACTTGGATGTCACTTTTGCTCTGTCAACTGCCCATTTGCTTGTCGCGTGCAAATCGATTTATTATTAACCACCATGACTGCAAAGTTGCCAATTCTTGCACTACCAAAAAAACAATTTGACCTCTACTTCTTTTGGATTTTGTCAAAAACTTTATTTTGAAGCTTGGCTTTTCAGTTTCAGGAAGTTGAATGTATCCATTTTCATTTGCGTATATCCATTCGTTTTTTGCAGGATTCTTTCACCCGATGCTTCAAGTCAAATCCACCAGAACCTTGGAACTGGAACATCTATTTGTTTCCTTTATGGTGCTTGGGAGTTGTTGTTAGATATGGAATTCTTTTTCCTATAAGGTTTAGTCTCTTTAATTTCTTTTATTTTTCTCATTTGAGGTCTAATCATGAACTAATTTACTCACCTATTGCAATAGCTTTTCACTACCCCATTGAAAGCTCACTCTTTTCATCCTTCGTTTCTAATTCAATTGCAGAGTCATTGTCTTGACAATAGGATGGATAATATTTCTGTCTTGCTATATCCCCGTGCATTTACTTCTGAAAGGGCACGATAAGTTCAGGAAAAAGCTAGAGGTATCTCTCTTGCTACCCAGTTTACTTAAATTTTCTCTTCTATTATTTTAAGTTGAGGACTGCACTTTGGTTGGCATTTGCTCACAATATAGATATGATAACGTTTATCTTTATCCCTGGCCTTACTGTGGAGAAAATTATATTCATCTTATAAGGAATTCGTGAGTCACACATCAACACAAACATCACTCGCTTAGTGGAAAGGAATTCCATAGGTTAAGAAAGTTTTCTTTGGTAATTTTAGCTAATAAGCCTGTGCTGAACTAGGCGTAGAAAGAACTGCATGCTCAAAGAAATATGGTTAAGAAAAACATCACCCGCTTAACGGAAAGGAACTCCATAGATTAAGAAAAAATTTCTTTGGTAATTAGCCAATAAGCCTGTGCTGAACTAGCGTAGAAAATGAACCGCATGTTCAAAGAAATATGTTTAAGCTAACCAAAGAGTCCATCAGCTGCAATATTGTTCAGCAGTCTGTCTTGTGAAATACTGAACAATTGGGTTCAAACAAGAGCTGTGCCTGTATGAGGAAACCAAGTTTAGTTCAGAAGACTTTGGCAAATTATGGCAGATATTGATACTGAAACTGGTTTTGAATAGAGCTTCTTATATATATATGCTTGTTTGTACAATTTGTTAAAGCCACTTTATTTACACTACGCTACTTGTTAAGATGATGGGGAGACTAGTTCTTTTAACTTCGCATGCACATAGAAATTACTGAAACTTGAGAAATATGATTTCCCAAGACATAGGAATATGTTCCTAAACAAACAATTGAAGCAAGCACTGCAAACATTAGGAAATGCCATTAGCTATGGAAATGGAACACTTCACTATGTTGATTAGCTTTGGAAATCGCTTATTGTGTCTGGACCAGGTTTTTGCAACATCTGTGTATATGTTCAAGTATGATCTTGGATAAAAGATGTGGTGAAGCACATTGAAACATTACACGAGGAATCTGCTACATCTGTTTCAACTATTAGCTTTTGCAAACAAAAACAAAAATAGTCAAAGAACAAATTCGGATGCACTATGCTCGTTTTTTTTTTCCAGCTGAAGCCTGAAGTTTCTGTTTTGTCTTTCTTCTTTTCTTGGTTCACCAACTGACCTTTTTTTCCTTAGTAGCCGGTTGACATTCAAACAAAAACCATCCCAGACAATGCGACAGAGAAACTATCCCTAATTAAAAAAACTAATAGGCGGTATTTGATGGCATTATATGTTATGGAATACTATCCCTATGATGGAAAGAAACCAATCTACCAGTACTCAAGTATATAAAAAACGGCAGTATTAAAAAAGACATTCAAATCAAACAAGAATATTCAAATAAGAACTACAATACTCAAATCAACTTGAGTCATCCTCTGGCTCCCGACAGCCGACAGCGGCTTGACCCCCATCAAATTTTTGGGCCCACCTGAGTAAGATAAATTGGCAATATGTTTGGAAATTCTCTATTATGAATTAAGATGTCTAGACTTGCTTATTTTGCACTTCTGTTATTCCTTTGAAGAGTATGTATACATATTAAGGTTTCTGTTATCCCTTGCCTTGGTTAATTTTCTTAGAGGTGCCTGGTGGAGCTGATATGCAGTTTCTTTGTTGCATCTTGGACTGGGGTTGTCAAATACCATGGCCCACGACCTAGCATACGACCTAAACAGGTACATCTGCTGCTATAATTGAAATCTAACATGTGAACCATCTTCTTTGATACTTCTAAAGTCGCGTTATGCATTTTATTGACAGGTTTTTGTGGCAAATCACACATCGATGATTGACTTTATTGTCTTAGAGCAGATGACTGCATTTGCTGTGATCATGCAGAAGCATCCTGGGTGGGTCGGTAAGAGTTCTAAAGCATTTGCATTGTTTGCTAATTCTTTTTGTGTGTCATTCAAAAGTTTCTGAGCTTTAATATGAAGACATGCATATTAATGGCTAAACCTAAATATACAATCTTGTGATGGAGCATTTCTAAAGTTAAGGTTTAATAACACCTCAACAGTAAAATTTTAAAATTTTCTTAGAACCTATAATTCTGGTAATGATTCAAGAACAGGAGTTTGGAAAGGAATTTTGCAGATTTTGTCATGATAATTGCATAAGCTAATTAACAGATATTTGGGGCAGAGTGAGTGCATTGATCTGAACTTAGAGTTGAACTTGGCTACTAGTCAAAAAATACATAGGTATATATTGAAGCTTAGGTAAATATAAGTTGGCTGTGTAGACCCTCTTAACTTCTGGCCATGCTAGTTAGACCTTTTTTAATAAAAGAATATTTTTCTCAGACAAGACTCTTGTGGATGTTATTCTGCAAACTGCATAGCTAACTAGCAAAAATTCAGCGCAGAGTGCAAACTGAGTGCGTTTGATGTGGAAAACGATTATTGAAGCTCAGTGTAACTATGGTTTGGCTGTCTATACCTTCTATTTGTTATCGTGCTATTTGACTTTCGATCAACAAAACCATATTGTTCATGATTATAAGAGTTTTAGCTTGATTAGCTCCAGCTTATTTTATATTGCTACCCTCTTCCTTACCTCTTTCACTGGGCAAGCAAATCTTGTTAGTATCTTGGACAGGCAGAATTCAAAGCCTTGTTTGTACTAGTCTAGAAAAGACATTTCACCAGTTACTACTTTGATAATTGGTTATTTCTATGAATTTAGAATCTTGTATGCATAGAGTTTTATTAGATCACCAGGCCAATTACAAAAAACAAGTTAACCAGATCTTCTTCACTGCCTACTGGTGCAGTCTACTATCTAGGCCAAAATTTAGTCTAACTTGCTAATCACTTACATAATTTCTAGCATTAGATTTGCTTATGTTCAGACCTTAAGGTGTATAAGGTGCTATACCCATCCCTGCTTAAGTGTGTCAATAGGGGCGATGCAAGTATGACCCTTGTAGTGTAATTCACCTTATCAGTAATGGAGGGGTACCGTTCAATTGTTTCTAGGTATTTGAATTGTGTGGCACAACTGCACTATTTGTTGTACTTTGATTTCCGTATTATTTTGCTGTAGTTACTGATAAGAATGCTTTGTTATGCTTTCACTTCCGTTTATTCTTTTTGTGAATTCCCTCTCTACCTAAGCATGCGACCTTCAAGGGTATTAGGTTACCTTTCTATATGTACTTGAGAAGAAAAGTGACACACATGCTTAGGGTACTTCAAGCTGCAAACTTGTCTTCGTATAACTGCGAGGATAAAATTTAGAAGTGATTCTTTGTCGCCTCTTCCTTATATCAATTTCTCATTAGAAATAATATTTTTGCAGGGCTACTGCAGAGCACTATTTTAGAAGGTGTTGGCTGTATCTGGTTCAACCGCTCAGAAGCCAAGGATCGTGAAATTGTAGCAAAGAAGTACGTGATGTCAGAAGAATCATTCTAGCATCTCATTTTGCACTTTATTTATCCCCTATTTTAACTTTTCAGGTTGAGGCAACATGTCGAAGGGGCCGATAACAACCCTCTTCTTATATTCCCTGAGGGAACTTGTGTAAATAACCACTACACCGTCATGTTCAAAAAGGTAGGCCCAATGAATTCATTCATTTATAAAAAAATTAATGGTTGAGCTCTCCTTGCCCCAAATTATAGGTCTTTTGAAAATCCCCCCTTCAACTACGAGGAGTTCTTTCTTGTGAGTAATTGGTTACAGAGGGAAACTGAAAAGTTACATTTTATGTTGTTTCTGAGTTTCAGTAATATTTTAGTATTTTTTTTCTTATTGTGGTTCTCCAAGTGTTTAAGCTTATGGTTTTTATGCCTCTATCCCTTTGTATGCATGATGAATAGGGAGCATTTGAACTCGGCTGCACCGTTTGTCCTGTTGCAATCAAGTACAACAAAATTTTTGTTGACGCTTTTTGGAATAGTAAAAAGTAAGTTTTTCTAAATGCCAAATTGCTAATCTGGTTTGTTGGTTGGTATTCATTTCGTTATATCTATCTCTCCTGTTTTTGTTTGCTAATTTAAAGTTTGCCTCTCTTCTATTAAATGCAGACAATCCTTCACAACACACCTCTTGCAGCTCATGACATCTTGGGCTGTTGTCTGTGATGTTTGGTACCTGGAACCTCAGAACATAAGACCCGGGGAGACTCCAATCGAGTTTGCAGAGAGGTAAAATTTCCCATTCTGAAAAGCAGTAACTTTTGTTCCAACAGGGGCATTCATCTTATCAGATGTTAGAAATTAATTTTTAGACAGAACTCGTATTTAAGGAAATCCTTGCCAATTCTCTCTTTTCAGGGTGAGAGACATCATTTCTGTTAGAGCAGGTCTTAAAAAGGTTCCTTGGGATGGATATTTGAAATACTCTCGTCCTAGCCCCAAGCATCGAGAGAGGAAGTATGTTTGCTATATTGCCCCCTCTCCCCCCTCAAGTAGTATAGACTTAATGCTTTGTGCTGTTCAAATCCTTTCGGATTATGAAAGTTTGAAGTCACGGTTTGTTTGTTTTGTATCTCCAGGCAGCAGAGTTTTGCAGAATCAGTGTTGCGTCGCCTGGAAGAGAAGTAGAGAACTGGATATATGCTTTGTCTCCATGTTCCACTCTTGCTTTGAGTTTGATTTTATTCTTTTAAGTTTTTATTTTCTGTGGTCTGTAGGTGTTCACTTCTTAGCCATAATTGACAGAATTTTTAGTACAAAGTTGGCAACAATGTCTGTGAAGCCCTTTGCTTATTTTGGATGTCCACACAAGATACATGAATTAAACCTTCTGTGTTTTTAGATTCTTGTGCTAATTACAGTAGCCCTTTTCAATATATGGGTATGGAGTTTTTTTTTTTTTTTTCCGTTCGGTGTTTTGATACTCGCATTGAATCTACTAATTTCGGATTCGCATTGGAAAGTCTAATGAAGGGGATAAACAACTCTCTAGCACAGATGACTTCGCAAATAGGAGAAGTTGAACCAAGGCTTGTCGTTAAAGGATGGATGAGTACTTACTATACATGTGTAGAGGAGTTATTTAATAAATTTCATAATTTTTTCTGTATATATTTATCTTGTGGTGCAACATAATTTTTTTCTTAAAACGATTTTCTTATTTTATACTTATAACTCACATCCAAACTAATCATCGAACGACCCCCTAGGTAAGAAGTTATTTATGTATAAAATAATACGACGTTTGATTCACAATTTAGAAATCCATATAATTAATATACGTATAGGCTATAAGGAATTAATCGATGTATATAATTATATATTTTATGTTAAGAAGATAGGCTAACTTTGTTATCTTTAAAGGGAATTCTTGTACTAGTAATCGATGTATATTTTTATTTTTAAAGTTATAATTCAACTATGTTTTTTGTTGTAAATTTTTACATACATCAAAATCTATATCCAAATAATATACATTTCGATAATGCGATATATATATATATATAAAGGACTAAATGATAATTTATTTTAAATACATTAAAAATATGGACTGAAATAATACATAACCAAAACATTTAAGACCATTTTTGATATTTTCTCAACAATTTTGAATAGTAAAAGTGAAGAAAGTCCAAAATGTAACTGAAAATTTTTGCTTTATATTCTTTCACACATTTCTCGAACAGTGTGCTTCATTGGAAGCTCCGCTCCTCTCAGTGTTCTTCCTCCCGGCGAACACTGATGGGGAGCTCCGACCCTCTCAACGCCCGTGATCTCCGGTGAAACTACGGTGCTAGAGCTCCCGGAGAACACTGATAGGGAGCTCCGCCGTCTCTGCTGAAAAACTTGGTTGATGAACAGTAACCGGTTTGCTTGTCCAGCTATCTTTGTTCATCGGGAGTTCAATTCATATGAATTAGGTATTTTCCATCCATTTGACCGATTTTATTAAATCCTTTCGTCAGCTAGAGGATAGAAAATGAGAAAAATGAATGATTGGTTGGATTTTAACGTGAATTGTTGGTTGTAATTGTTAGACTTATAGATCTAATTGGGAATTACCTTAATTTTCGCATGTTTGCACATTGTGGCACTGTGTAGCCACCAACGACAATTTTAATAAGTAAGTTGCATAGGTTCCATGGCTTATGGTGGCTGAGGAATTGAATGATAACAAATGTAGGAAATTCTTAGTCTTTACAATAGCATGATTTGAAAAAGAGGATTCCGGGAGCCAGGGAAAATGATGTATGGAGTCTATGTGATGGGTCATCAGAGTCGGAGAAGAGGTGAAATCGGTCTGTTAATCCATTGTCTGGTGTTCAAATACAATTGCCACATCAAAATACCACCAAACATTATCAATCCATCAAGACTTTACAACCATGGACCTTTATACATAAAGCAGTTCTGACAGCTAATTCTTATTGATACGTCTGATTACATTCTCATGGTAATTGAGGGAAAACGTCCAGTCGGGCGCAGTTTATGCATACCAGGAGATTTGTTATGGACCAGGATTAAAAAGTTGACCTATCAAGGCCATATCAGTGATGTGTTATATTCAGTGGCAACTTTTATGCAATTGGTTACAGCGGCTAGGAATTTAGGGGACAAAGCTTTTTTCTTGGGTGTAATGCTTCTCCAAGCTTCTCAACTTCCGGGAATCAAGCCCGATCACATTTATATTACAGATGATTGTTTAGGTGCATACCTGTAAAGAAGGTGGCGGCTTGGACATGGGGGTGTTCAACTTAGCAGATGGCAGTATACAGACACATTATATGGTGTTTCCTCAGCTGCGTCTGTCCTCCATTTGGGTCACACCAAATCCTTGTTGAGTGAGCCATTTTCTATATTTACTCTTTTTGTGATTCTATATGTTCTTGTTTTACACCGGAAGTCAACTAGATTTTTTTAAATAGTATTCACAACATGTCATTTATCTTCAGACTTGGCTAATGCATCTTTTTGGTTTTCATATAATTGGACAAAGGTACTCTCACTAGTTGTTATCTTGCTTCAAGGTATGTTGTGTTGGATGGCTGAAGGATTTATCAAAGAAAATGTTATTTCTTAGTGTTCTCTTTAGGAAGTTTCAACTCGTTAATAAAGTGTGAACATCTTTAATAGATTTGTATAAATTGTTCTTTTTGAATATAATGGAACTTTCTGATGTCTGATTGGATTACTTGGAAGCCTCTTAGGAGGATCAACATTTCTATGATGCCGTTAAGACTAGGAAAAAATGATGACAAATATACTTATGGAGAAACAATTAAATGCAAGAAGCAGATGGTTTACTGTTGTTATGGACCCTTAATGTTGTGTGACTTAAGACTAAATTGTTTGGTTCTCATTTGTTTTTCTCTTTTATCGCATACTAAGTTTTGTTTGAAGTGATGATATCCATACTTGTATAATGATATGGTTTTATCATTATTCTGTTTCTTGTTGTTCTCTGTTATGTTAACCCTCCGAACATAGCCAATCCTACCTTATTGGATTGGTTAAGTCACAGTAATTATGAAAAAACAGGCTAGCACATATTTATGTAAACATACTTGGTATAAATCTTGTTTATCATATTTGTTGAGTTTAGAACAGGTACTTGGTATTTGAGTAATTTATTCCACTTTTTGGTTAACTACGTAAATATTTTGGCTGTTTGCATGTGTCTTGTCGGCAATTTTTCATGTTTAACTCCCCATGAACATGAGAAGTTTCGTACACTGGAATTTCTAATCTGTGATTTGAGTAAATCCATGGAATCTGATAACTTTGAAGTTCAAAAAACACTCTTCAGAATAGGATATGAGGAAATATTACTCTTTTAACTGCTGTGTCTCATTTATTCTTGATATAGCTTTTGGCCGTTTATTTACTGTCACACTATCTTGACAGGCATCCTTTGATCCATCAAATCTAGTTACATCTGTTGATGTCCATAACATTTGTGAGAACCGTTCCTAGAAGCTGATGCATCTGAAGGAAGCCGATGTACTAAAGCTCTCGCTATGTACGGGGTTCGGGGAAGGGCGGAACCACAAGGGTTAGAAGCACAAACTGACTCAAGTTATCATGGATATACAAGAATGTAGCATAATTTGCAGCTACACATCTAGCGTAAGTTAGTTTTGTTGTTTATTGCTAAAGCATGTTGTATTTTAATTGATATATGTATAAGGTGGAATTGTTGCTATTGCTCAACTACTATCTTACTTTAGCTTATCATATTGTGTTTGATATTATGAGACAGTGTGATCATGATACTGTTGAAGCTCAAAGGACTCCTTTGAGTTATTAATAGTATTCGTCGGATCAAAATTTCCCATTCCTCTTATTTCCTCTTTACAATTAGAAGGTCCGCGTTCAAGCTTTGAGAAAGGGGGTTTTGTAGTAACTTGTATCACTAACGGGTATGTTCAAGGTAGTGATAATGAAGGGGGCAGAAATAGAGCGATATGCAAATTAACTTGACATTAAGATGTATTTTGTTGTTTTAAGAAATGAATGATGATAAGCCTGTGCTTCACAAACAAGTTATACCTGGAAGTAATCTTCACCCAATGAGTATAAAGTGGGAAGGAAAAGGTAGAAGAAAGAGAAATTAATGATTTTTTCCTAGTAGAAATATATCAAGATACTATTACAACCAATACATTAATATTTACAATTGTTTCAGTTTCTTGCTGCATCGCTTTTCGTATGAAGAATATGTGAATGAAAATAAAAATTAAAGGGCTCTCTATAGCTAAACAATTTTTATTCTCAATCATAACTCACCAAAATGGTTATTTTTCGAGTTGATGTTCTGTCATCAGAATATCATAAACTAGGGGATCATTAGGTTGCTGGTTAGGAAGTTGAGTTAGGCATGTTTCAAAACTAGCATAATTAGTACTATGTTTGGTAGCTTTTTATTTGATATGTGGATAATTTATCACACCAAGTACTGTGTTTAGTTACCTAAAAGTAATTGATTCAAATAAATTAAGTTTAGAAAGGGATATATATCCGGGAAGCGGGAAATATCGGAACCAAAAAGGTAGGTATATGTACCAATTAATGAGAAATAGAAACTTGACCTAGTTTAGTCACTCATTTGGACAACTCAAACTAAAATCTAAAAAGATGGAACTTTTATTTATGATAGTTAGAACAAGTATAATCTATGCATATTTAAATACCATTTTAAAGTCTTTTTTAGTATACAAATTTATAATTTTCCCATATAGCGACATAATAATGCATTCAATCTTCTGGTATCATCACCTTTTTATTTCAAGCTACAAATCATTTTAACTTTTCAACAAAGGTCTTCTTGTAACCGTTAAGAAACTACTATACGTATCACAAAGTTACAATTAACATTTTGAAAAGTAATTTCCTTATATAGTCGTGACATTAGGAATAGCAAACAATTTTCAAATTTTAAGTTTTTAGTTAAATGACACTAGAATTTTGTCTTATATTTTCTAACTTTGGATTAAACTATTTGAATTTTCATGTCTACCAGTAATTGTTGTAGTTGTATTGGATGTTGTATGAAAGTTGTAAATAAGTTGTGCATTGTATAATAGTTCTATATAAAAATGTTTTTAAGATGTATGATTTTGTATGTTTGAGGAATAACATTTCAATACAAATTTAGTACATACTGTACAGATTTTGTTTAAGTTTTGAAACAAGATTTATACAGTTATATACAAATTGCTTACAACATGTAGAGTCTTTTTCCAGAAACCAACATGAACTTCATACAAGATTTATACAATTATAGACATACTTCTCACAGAATCTGCATGAACTTGTGAGCGAGATTTGAAGCCTGATTTCGTTGATGTCTTGAAAGAGAAATCCTTTTATGTTTGGTAAAACGGAAAATTACGTTACTTTTAGTAATATGAGGTCTAATTTCAAAATCCAAAACCAGATCATCTCGATTGTTCGACAAGTTGTTAGTGGCTGTTTAAGCTATTAAATTTGTTCTTGGGTAAATCTTCTTTGCTGCCTTTGTATATATTTTCAGATTCATGTTATACACAATTTTCTTATACCTCTTTGACTATTATAGCTCCCAGTGCTCTCTTGATATTGGTTTTTGAAGAATTACTTAATTGGTGGTAGTGAAGCTGTAGCTTTTTAGAACCTTATGGTTTATTATTTCCTGAGGAATTTGTCAAGCAGGAATATAAACTGTCACTGTTGGAGAGTGAAGTTAACTTTTTTTTCAATTGTTTGAAGAATTGGACACCATATTAGTAAAAGTTTCCATCTTATTTAGAATCCTCTTGTATGAATTCCGGTTTTCTCCATTGATTATATTTACTCCTATGATTTGACGTTGCACTTCAATGAGCTAGAATCAACCTTGTTAGTTTGGTGAACAATTGGTGAGGAAAAAAAGGAGCATCATAGTATGGGTGTTATACTAAGTTTGTGTTTACTGTGAAAGTTTTATGGTTGTTAATTTGTTCTAATATTATATATCGCATTCCCTATTGATGTTTCAGATTGTAAATGACTCATTGCTCGGAGCTTCCACAGGATTTGTTGAGATTGATAGGTCATTGTCTTATTACATATACCAAGTCCAGTTCACATGTGTTTGAACTTCATGGAGGTCAGTATTACCAACTATTTCTAGTATTGAGGGAGTTCATCCATGCTTGCTGCTGCCTCATGACGATTTGTAAAAATGAAAAATTTCTTATTAGCATACATGAGAGAACAGTAGTTTACTATCTTGAGATCCCGGAGGTCCTTGGTAAGGAGTTTCACGCCTCACGGTTCATCCCATGGATGGTTAATTTCTAATTTTCTATTGAAAAAGACTCCTAAAATCTGTCTAACCTGATCACTGGTTGAAATCACCCTTCCACCGAGGTATAAGTACCCGATGTGAGAAAGTATTGTGCTAAGAAGTTTGAAACTGAATATTTGCTTGAATTCCATGATGGACAGACATTTTACTACCAGTGATCTGGCAACCCACCTTTTATTCAAAGTAGTACTATCTTCATGTCCTGCCTCTAGCAAAGTTGACTCTTTGTTTGTCACCATCTATGGTGGTAATTATACCTTGGCCTACTGTAAACCTGGAGATAATAAGTGGATATCCATTTCCAAAACAGGATAGCATGATGCCATCTTTTATCACTGCCAGAAAAAATGCCTTCAATGACAATTATTTAGTGGCAATCAATTAAATGCCAGTAATTTATTTCATTTGTGCAACAATTATAGCAGCAATTAGAGTAATACAAATAATTAAAAGCGAGATTTTCCTAATTTTATCTCCCCTCCATCTTTTTGTATATTCACTCCCTCTCCTCAATTCCTCATTTTCCTCCTTGTAAACCTAGAACAGACAGAAACCCAAAATCCTTGTTGCTTGTTGTCCGATTTTTCAGTATATCTGCAATTTTTCATCAGGAATTTTGGATTTGTGGTGGATTTTTGATATTCTGGATGGGAACGATGCATAAGAGGAAGGTGAACTTGTTTGATGTGTGGATGACTCGTCGGCGTCAGCAAAGAAAGCCAATAGAAGCTTAAATGGTGTAAACACAACAAGTGATACGAAATGCCTTACAGAGATTCGATGAAATTTTGGGGAAGAGGAAGACTCTTCCCATATGGCATCAAAAAGAGTAATTCTCCATCACCGGTTGTCATCACCAGGTAATTCAAATCACCTCTCCCTCGCTCAATCTATCTCTATCTCTATCTCCTCCCTCTGTTTTGATATTTCTTTACTGTTGATGGCTCTTTTTTTTCTTGGCTATAAACCTTTCCTCTCGTGAGTTTCTATTGTCGCTGGCTTACATACTCGAGTCATAGGTCTGGTTTTGTTTTTCTCCATCTTTGTTGATTTTCTATTTCTAATTAATTTTTGTGCATCTAGTGATCTGCTTTAGATTATGTTCAATTTCTTTAGTGACATTTATAATACAAGTACCAAACTGCATGGTTGAGATGGAATAACTCTGACTCCTATCCCATAACAAATCCGCAGGTCACCTAAAACCGAGGAACTGGTAGTGTCCCTTAATGACCATGAGGACATAGTCAAGATGTATGAGAAAAGGATTAGCTGATAGATGTTCATGGTTCTGAAGTCTTGTTGGGTCTATAATGTTTGGTGTTATTCTGATGTGGCAACTGGATTTGAACACCGGAGAATGGATGCAACAGACTGATTTCACCCTCTTCTCCATCTATGATGAGCCATTCCATAGATTCCATACATCGTTTTCCACTGGCTCCCGGAATACTCTTCTTCATAATCATGCCATTGTACAGACTGAAGAATTTTCTACATGTTTTATCATTCTCGTCCTCAGCTAGCATTAGCCATGGAACCCTTGCTAAATTACTATTAAAATTATCTTTGGTGGCCACAGAGTGCCACAATCTGCAAACAGTGCGGAATCCTCAATCAGCTTTATACGTCTTACAATTACAACCAACAGTTCACGGTTAAGCTCTGACCAATCAGCCATTATTCTCATTTTCAAGCCCATAGCTACCGAAAGGATATAATAATATTGGGGCAAATGGTAGAAAATCAAGCAATTCTCAGAAATTTTTCTTTTGCCATTTTATACTAGATTGTTGAGAAAATGATCTTTAATGTATGGAGGGACTCTGGCCTAAATTATCCCTTTTGGTGTAGGCTTTACTTTGTCTTTTTCTCTCTAATGTAATCGTGAGTACTATTTGTCCTTTGTTCAAATTATCAACTATGTTGGTTTCTTTATCTATTCCTTCTATTGAACAATTTAGATTCTTAATTTGACTCTTTTTTTTTTAAAGTTTCAAATGGCATTAGAATTTTGCAGATATAATTTGCAAGTTCTTTTGTGATGGCCAGCATTATGGCATATGCTGCAATTCGACAAAGTCTGTCTCCTTTTCAGTGTAAATTATATCTTAACCATGGTGTAAAGCGATCGCGCGATAAATATAGAACTCAGCAAGGTTGTGGTCGAATCTTGAGGGATTTTGTGTGTTTTGTGAAAGATGAATTTGTATGTGTCTAATCAAATAAATTAACCTTTACTTGAATAAAAATATCTTTGTTGGTTTTTTTATACTAGGATGAGCAACAATTAACTAGACAATTGGAAAGCAAAGTAATAACCTAATCACAGTAAGCAATAATTTGTTCTTGGAAATTTTGAGGGGTTACTAATACTATTAGTGGCGACCATTACAGGCATTTGAGCGACTACTTTGCTACTAAAACACACTTTAGTGTCGCCTATTACAGGCATTAGCAGCGACTAATATTGCTACTATAACATACTTTTAATGGTGACTATTTTATGTATTTGCAGTGATTAAAGTTGCTACTAAAACATACTATTAGTGGCGACTATAATAGATATTCACAGCGAGTAATGTTGCTACTAAAACATACTTTTAGTGGCGACTGTTATATGTATTTGCAGCGATTAATGTTGCTGCTAAAACATACTATCAGTGGTGAATATAATAGGTACTAATAGTAGCGACTATTGGAAATACTTTTAGTGGCGGCTATTATTGCTACAATAACAAACTATTAGCAGCGACTAATGTTGTTACTTGAAAGTACATTTAGTGGCGACTATTTTAGGCATTCACAGTGACTAATGTTGATAGTAAAACATATTTTTAGTGGCGATTATTATAGATAGTAAGCAGCGCTACTGTTTCTAGTAAAATGTACTTTTCGCGGCGACAATTATGTGTATTAGCAGCGACTATTGTGGCTACTAAATCATAATATTAGTGGCGACTTACATAGGTATTAGCAACGACTGTTGTTGCTACTAAATCATATTATTAGTGGCGACTTTTATTGCTACTATAACAAACTATTAGCAGCGACTACTGTTGCTACTTAAAAGTACATTTAGTGGCGACTATTATATGTATTTGCAACTATTGTTGCCATACAACAAATCCTTAGTGGCGACTATTTTAGGCATTCACAATGACTGATGTTGAAACTAAAACATATTTTTAGTGGTGACTATTATAGATAGTAAGCAGCGATTACTGTTTCTACTAAAATGTACTTTTCGTGGCGACAATTATGTGTATTAGCAGCGACTATTGTGGCTACTAAATCATACTATTAGTGGCGACTTTCATAGGTATTAGCAACGACTGTTGTTGCTACTAAATCATATATTAGTGGCGACTTTTATAGGTATTAGCAACGACTATTGTTGCTGGTGACTATTATGAGTATTAACAGCGACTATGTTGCTACTAAAACATACTAATAATGGTGACTACAAAAGGTATTAGGGCGACTTGTTGCTACTACAAAAACATACGATTAGTGGCGACTACAATAGGTATTAGCAGCGACTATTGTTGCTACTAAAACATACTATTTGTGGCGACTACAAAAGGTACGACTAACGTTGCTACTTAGTGGCGACCGCAAAAGGTATTAGCAGCAACTAATGTTGCTACTAAAACATATTATTAGTGGCGATTGGAAAAGGTATTAGAGCGACTATTGTTGCTGCTTAAACATACTATTAGTGGCGACTACAAAAGGTATTAGCGCGACTAATGTTGCTACTAAAACATGCTATTAGTGGCGACTACAAAAGGTATTAGCATCGACTAATGTTGCTACTAAAACGTACTATTAGTGGCGACTGCAAAAGGTATTAGCAGTGACTAATGTTACTAAAACGTATTATTAGGGGCGACTACAAAAGGTATTAGTAGCGACTAATGTTGCTACTAAAACGAATTATTAGTGGCGACTACAAAAGGTATTAGCAACGACTATTGTTGCTACTAAAACATACAATTAGTGGCAACTATAAAAGGTGTTAGCATCGACTATTGTTGTCACTAAAACATATTATTAGTGGCGACTGCAAAAGGTATTATAGCAGCTACTGTTGTTGCTACTAAACATATTATTAGTGGCGATTGCAAAAGGTATTATAACAGCTACTATTGTTGCTACTAAAACATATTATTAGTGGCGACTCCAAAAGTTATTAGCAACTACTATTGTTGCTACTAAAACATACTATTTGGGGCGACTGCAATAGGTCGGCGACTATTGTTGCTACTAATACGTACTATTCGTGGCAACTACAATGGTATTAGCAGCGACTATTGATGCTACTAAAACATACTATTAGTGGCAACTATAATAGGTATTAGCAGTGACTATTGTGCTACTAAAACATACTATTAGTGGTGACTACAATGGGTATTAGCAGCGACTATTATTGCTACTAAAACATACTACTAGGGCGACTACGCAGCAACTAATGTTGCTACTAAAACATACTTTTAGTGACGACTATAATAGGTAGTAGCAACGACTACTGTTGCTACTAAAACATACTATTTGTGGCGACTATTATAGGCATTCGCAACGACTAATGTTGCTACTAAACTTGTAGAAGATTCTTCGGTCTCTATTATGGGATGATTTTGAAGAAGAGGATTCCAGAAATCCGAGGAAAACGATGTATGAAGTCTATGGGATGGCAGTTCACTATCAGAAAAGACGAGGGTGAAATCAGTGTGTTACATTGCGTCTCTGGTGTTCAAATCCAGTTGTCGCGTCAAAATACCACCGAACATTATAGACCCAATAAGACTTCAGAACCATGGACATTAATCCATAAAGGTGTTCTGTCAGCTAATCCTTCTCATACACCTATATTTTCTCATGGAACTTCCAATTTGCACAATGATTCATCGCTACAAGACAAGTAGGATTTCCAACTCGTCTTGTGATTCCTCCAACAACAACATACGTAATGTAATTTCACAGGTGAGGTCTAGAGAAGGTACGATGTACACACACATTATCCCTACCTCGTGGAGGTAGAGACCAAATAACACATTACTAACAAAAGAATTTCAAGAAATGTTGAAACTTTGAGATCTCCATTACTACCAAAACTTGATTTTCTTTGTTATCTATAAAACCAAAAATTAGAACTAACTGTGTTCCCCTTGTAGCAAATTTTGAACTAATGGATAATAGATGTGCCAATAATTATCTGCTCGATACATGCGAAATCAGGATTTCAACTTTATGGCTTCTGTATTTTAGGACCAGAACTTCAAGTGCTAATAACTAGAATCTACATCTAATGTCTAAGGTATTATTAGCCTCTGAACTAATTTTAAAAAAATAATTTTGTATACATTTTTTGCTTACGTGACATTCAAATATATCTCACGCGCCTCAACTGTGTAGAGTCACGGAATGTGCCACATAAGTCAAGAGGCGTACAATGTTATATATAAAATGAGTTTAAGAGGGTCTCAATATTACTATAGATTTCAATATTACTATAGATTTCAACTCTCCCATGGCCATAATTAACATAGATCATACATTTGCCAAGATAATCTTTTTGATACCTTAAGATCATATATACAAAAATGGCTTACCAACTCCATAACATAGGTAATATTAGGTCTAGAGCATATGTTACCCTCTCTCCCCATTTCGATCATCTCTTATATATATTTTTTACTGTTTTTATTTTTTGAAAGAAGAGTTTTTCGACAAATCTATATACGTTTCCCCGATCTTTATTATATTTTTATATTTCGATTGTACTTACGGAGGAGGATTTTTTTGACAATCACTATATTTATATATTGATTATACAATATTTATTTTATTTGTATCATTACATACACTATCATTTTAATGTATTTCGTTATATCAAAAACCCATACAGATGATGGTGATTATAAGCAAATGAATACAAGTGATACAAATGAAAATGATAGAATACAATATAACAAATAAATTATAACGAATAAATACAATCTTTGATATTAGTTTTGTTGGTGATACCATTATACATGAATTTTATAGGTACAAGTTGTTAATAAGGTCCAAGTTAATAGTTAGCCATTTTTGTTAAATATAGGATCATTTTGATCATTTTTATAAGTAGAGGACCATTTTGATCATTGTCATAAATAGAGGACCATTTTGATAATTTGCTAAACAATTTACTCTAAGTAAAAACAAA
Organism: Solanum pennellii; assembly: GCF_001406875.1. Classification (NCBI taxonomy): domain Eukaryota; kingdom Viridiplantae; phylum Streptophyta; class Magnoliopsida; order Solanales; family Solanaceae; genus Solanum; species Solanum pennellii. The sequence goes on from NC_028644.1 coordinate 69,778,763, forward strand.
GTCTAGAAAATTTGTTTGAGCCAAACACATCTTTCACAGTTGTGCTTCTAATAGGTGTTCTGGAGAGCTCCGCCCATTTCATCGCCGTCACCGCTGAAAAAATTGGTAGATCGAAGAATTTACGGTGTGCTTCTTCAGTCTCCGTCATATCAATGTTCATCGGGAGCTTGAGATTCGCATAAATTAGGTATTTTCGGATAATTTGCCCAATTTTGTTAAATACTTTTGTTAGATAGGGATTGAAAATGAGAACGATGGTTGATTGGTCTGAACTTCATCCTGAATTGTTGATTTTAATTGTTAAACGTATAAATTTGATCGAGGACTACCTTAATTTTCGAACGGTTTGCAAACCATGGTACTCTGTAGCCACTAGGGATAATTTTAGTAGTAATTTGCCTAGGGCTCCCTGGCTAATGTTAGCTGAGGAAGAGGATGATAGAACACATAGAAAATTCGTCAGTCTGTACAATGGGATGATTTTGAAGAAGAGGATTCCCGGAGCGAGTGAGAAGAGATGTTTGGAGTCGAAAGGATGGCTTGTTACAGTTGGAAAGGATGAGGGTGAGATTAGTTTGTTACAACCCTTCTCTGGTGTTAGAATTGAATTGCCACATCAAAACACAACTGCTTTTTATGAACTCAACTGCACTCACGATCTGTGGACCTATATCCGTAAAGCAGTTCTGTCAGCTAATCCGTCTCATACGTCGGAATATGCTCTCATGGTCGTTGAGGGAAGATTCGAGAGCCTCAGTTTATGGAGACCAGGAGATTCGTTGTGGACCAGGATTTGGATCCCCGAGCACATTGGACATATTAGTGATGTGGTATATTTCAGTGGTCACTTTTATGCCGTCACTTTTGGCCGTTGTGTCCTAGTTTGTGATGTTGTTGGCACTGATCTCACTAAAGTTTATTGTGTAGCACATCTTGCACCATGGGCTGACGGTAAGAATTACATCCTAGAATCACTAGGATCATTATTTGTAGTTGCGCAACAGTTTGTTGATACACGGTATGTCAAAGAGGATCGTGAGAGTATTCCACCGACGCGCATCCCAGGTGGAGATGAGGAGAAGGATCAGATTTGCACGTACAGGACAAGAAGATTTCTAGTTTTCCAAATCGAGTTATCTAGCTGCAATGCTATACCAGTCATGGATTTAGGAGACCAGGCTTTTTTCTTGGGTGCCAATGCTTCTCTATCAATCCAAGCTTCTCAATTTCCAGGAATCAAGCCCAACTGTATTTATTTTACAGATAACTGGATTGGTGCATACCTCTTCTTTGAAAAAGGATGCGGTTTGGACATGGGTGTGTTCAACTTAGCAGATGGCAGTATCGAGCCGTTTTATGATGGTATTTCTGTCAGTCGTGTTTGTCCTCCAATCTGGGTCACGCCAAATCCATGATGAGTGAGTCATATTTTTATATTTACTCTTTTTGTTATTCTATATCTTCTTATTTTACCCCGGAAGTCAATTGGATTCCTCACCAATTTCAAAATGAGTTTCACACAGGAAGAATAAATATATGTCAGATATGCTTGAAGAGACTTTCATTCTGCATTTAGTAGTACTGTCATTAGCCTCTCTTGCGTGAAACAATAGAAGCAACAAGGCAATTTTGAGATTCTTCATTTTGATGTATCATCTTCTTGAAGTCATCATTTAAAAGTGCAACCCTTATTCCTAGTGACCGGTGTTACACCAATTTTCATCTTGTAAGCACTTCCATTTCTTCCGAATCGGGCTAGAGTTTAAATTACTCTTTTGAATCTCACTTTTTTGGCCAAAGAGGACTTAAAAAAGTCGATGATGGTATTGCGAGAGATGTTATTGAATAATGAATACTCTCATCTGAACTCACTAGCAGAGACAATGGTGTTGTTTTCTAACATTTTCTGTTTGTACTCTTTTCTTTGGAGCACTATTGCTCTCTTTTCTCATTGTTTCTCTTAAACATTTATGCAAGTTGAATAATGTAAATCGGTCCAAAAATAGCATTAAACATGATAGAAACTGAAGGAGGGGGTTGCTGTAACTGAACATGTTCTTGCCAATGTCCCTCTACCTAATCCTTCATTACCCTAAGAACTGCTAGAACTGAAACTGAAATCGCCAGAGACCAAACTACTGAAATTTTTGTAGACGACGTTGAATTTTCTGCCTACTCTAGCCGGTCTTTCTCATCCAAAAAGATTGGCCAACCTGAGATACTTTCATTGATCCTGTATAATATCTGTATAACATTCCTCCTCCATTACAATTTTTTTCTCTAATATCATCCTGAAAGAAACTTGAACTTGCTGGCAATATGTATAATAAAATCCGAATTTTATACTATAATTTTGGTCTGGCAAAAAGCTTCATGGGGGATAATAGTGAATAATAATAATAATCAAAAGGAACAGATGGCTGAAGGATTTATAAAGAAATATAATTTTCCTTGGTGTTTTATAGATTAGTAGATTAATTTTCTTTTTTGAAGATAATTAGGAACTTTTTGATGTCTCATTGGAATCTTGAATTACTTGGGAACCTCTTAGGTGAATGAACATTTTTATGATGACGTTAAATTAGGAAGAGACGATGACAGATATACTGATGGAGAAAGAAATAAATGCAAGAAGTAGATTGTTTATGTTGTTCTGGACCCTTAATGATGTGTGACCTTAGATGAGATTGTTTGGTCCTTTTCTGTTTTTTTGTTTAGTGCTTACAGTTAATGCTGTGTTGATAAGAAACCGCTCTATTATTGCCAGCTAACGTTTGTTTGAAGTTATGATATTGATACTTGTTATATCATCTTTTTTTTTTCTTGTAATTTCTCTGTTATGTTAACCTGTCCTACCTTATCGAACTGTTAAGTCACAGTAATTAGATAGTAGCAGGCTAGCAAATATTTATGTAAACGTACTTACTATAATCTTGTTTGTCATATTTGTTGAGTTTAGGACAAGTACGTGAATATTTCACTCCACTATTTGGTTAACTATTTATTATGTGAAGTTTTTGGCTGTTTATGTGTGTCTTGTCAACAATTTTGCATGTTTAACTCCCGATGAACATGAGAAGTTTAGGCTGGAATTTCTGATCCGTAATTTGAGTAAATCCATGGAAACTGACACTTTAAAGTTCAAAAAAACATCCTTCATAATAGGATATAAGGAAGATGACCACTATTTAAATGATTATTGGATGAAGGAAATGCAAAAGTAGAATCAATCTTCTCATTGTTGCATTAGTTACTGGTTAACTGGTATCTATATAAATATTGGATGAACGATATCCTCTTTATCCCTCATCCCTTACTATTACTCTTTAACCGGTAAGTCCCATTTATTCTGGAGATAGCTTTCGCCCATTTATTTACCGCCACATTTCCGTGACAGGTATCCGCTGATCCATCAAATCCAGTTACATTTACTGATGTTCACAAAATTTGCAAATCTTGCCCAGAAGCCCAGGTGAAGCGCAGGTGTATGACTTAAAGTTGTTTTGGATGTTCAAGAATGTATTATAATTTGCAGCTACACATCTAGTGTAAGTTTTGCTGATTATTGCTAAACTTGTCGTATTATAACTGCTATGTACAAGGTGAAATTGTTACTGTTGATCAACTACTATCTAACTTTAGTTTATCGTATTTTGTTAACTATTGTGAGACAATGCAATCATGTTACTATTAAAGCTCACAGAACTCCTTTGGGTTATCTTACAATTACAAGGTAGTCCCTGTTCTAGCTTTGAGAGAGGGGTCTTGTAGTAGTAACATGTATCGCTACGAGCATTGTTCAAGGTATAGAAAATGAAGTGGGCAAAAATGGGGAGCAATATGCAAATTAATTTGAGACTGAGACATAATTTTTGTTGTCTTTCCAATGAATTATGATAAGCATGTGCTTCAGAAACAAGTCATACCTAAAAGCATTCTTCATGCGATGAATATAAAGGGGTAAGGAGAAGGTAGAAGAAACTAATGAGTTTTTCCTAGTGGAAATATATGAAGATACTACTACAACCAATACATTAATACTTGCAGTTGTTCAACTTCTTGTTATGTCGCTTTTCGTACATAAATTATGTGACTTGTAAATAAGATATATGGGCTCTCTATAGCTAACATATTTTATTGTCAGTCACAACTCTCACCAAAATGATCATTTACTGGGTCAATCTTGTGTCATCAGAAAATCACAAACTAAGGGGTCATTTTGATGTTGTTAGGAAGTGAAATTATTCATGTATTTAACAAGCATAATTAGAACAATGTTTGGGAGCATTTTATTTGTATGTACAAAATTTAGCACACCGAGTACGGTGTTTAGTTACTTGTTGCAATCCTTCATAACTAATACATGAATAAGTTATGAGGAAATTTATGTATTATTTATGGACGGTAGAAGATGCAGTAACTAATCTATAGGTAAGTACCTAACTAATCCCCGTATTGCAACAGAGGTGGCTCAATAAAATTGATGCCCTTAAGCCAAAGCTTAATAAGATATTATAAAAAAATTTAAATAAAATTTATGATTTTTTTTCTAAATTTACTCTTTGAACTTTTTAGATGCAGAGGTATATATTTATACTATCCTTTTTATTTATTATTACTTGTTGAAATGCATGTATAGGCCTAAGTTGTTAAAGGAAAAGGCTTGAAAGAAGTTAGCCATTTAAAACCATACTAACCCACGAGACCCCGTCCATGGACCGTTGGTCATTCTACGGACCATAGGTCGGGTCCGTGGGCCCAAACCACACAAATCTTTTGCTAAGTGTTGAACCACGGTCTGGACTACGGTCCGTCGTTCCAAATTAATTCATTAAAATATTTCGTCAGATTGATACAAAATTAGTTGATTTAAAAATTAAGTTCAAATGGGAATATGAAACTATCACAAACTGCAAAAAGGAGAATAAACGAATGGTGGAAAAATCTGAACCAACAAGGTAGATAGATATATGTACTGATTACTGTGTCGTGACATAGTAATTTATTAAATCTTCTTTTCATATCACCACCTTTTTATTTCAACCTAAAATTAATTTCAAGTGTTCAATAAAAAATTTCTTATAAGCTAATAAATTCCTATATGTATCACAAAGTTACAATATATATTTAAAGAAATGCATTATTTCCTTACATAGTCACGACATTAGTTGAAGTTGTCACTTTATGTAGAATCTTCTTGTATGAATTCCTATTTCCTCCATTGTGTATGTTTACTTCTATGATTTGGTGTTACACTTCAATGAGCTAGAATCAACCTTGTAAGTCTGGTGAATAATGGGTGGTGTAAAAGGAACATTTTCTACATGTAGCAATATTTTCTTAGAATTAACTACTTTGCTAAAGCTATATCTTGATGTTCTAAAACAAGATTAAGATAGATGCGTTAGTCTTGATTTGTAACAAACAAGATGTGTACTTAGTGATTATCTCTTTTGGTTATTATACTAAGTCTGTGTGATACTGTGAAAGTTGGTATGGTTATTTTTTTGCTCTAATATTATATATCACATTCCCTATTTATGTATCAGGTTATAAATGGCTGGTTGGTCGTGGCTTCCACAGGATTTGTTGAGGTTAATTGCTCATTCTTTTGCTACATACACTGATCCAGTCCAGTTCACATGTGTTTGTAATTCATGGGGTCAGTGTTACCTACTATTTCGAGTATTCAGGGAGAGTTCAGCCATGGTTGCTGCTGCCTCGTGACAATAATACAAACGCAAAAACTTGAGAAGCATCTTATTAGCATACATGAAAAAAGAGTAATTCACTACCTTGAGGTCCCAAAGGTCCTTGGTAAGGAGTTCCGCAGTTCGTCCCGCGGAGGGTTAGTTTCTACTTTCTATTAAAGACACCTACAATCTGTTTAACCCAATCACTAGGGGTGAAGTCACCTTTCCACCGAGGTATAAGTTCTCTGATGTGAGAAATATTGTGCAAAGAAATTGACACTGAAAATGCGCTTGAATCCCATGATGTGACTTTATTCCTTTCGGCGGATCTGGTCAACGCTCCTCTTTTATTCAAAGTTGTCCTATCTTCAAGCAAAGTTAATCTATGGTTGTTGCCATCTATGGTGGTAATTATAACTTGGCCTACTTCAAACTCGGAGATAAAAAAAGTGGTTATCCATTTCCAAAACAGGATACCACAATCCATCTGTTATCGCTGCCAGAAGAAACGCACTTTAGTGGCAATTAATTGAATATCGGTAACCTTCCTTTTGTTCTACTAGTAGCAGCATTTGGAGATTAGCTGGGAATAAAGACCTTTTCACTGGTTATTGAAGAAAATAGACACAGAAAGTTGATACTGAATGCAAATTATTGCAAGTGAATTTTCCTAATTTTACCTTCCCTTCCTCTCTTCATTTTCTCCTTGTAACCCTGATTCGTGGTGCAATGGTTTCATTGGGGATTTCGGATTCGTGGTGGATTTTAGATATTCTGGATAGGAATGATACGGAAGAGGAAAGACAAGTAAGCTTTTTTGATGCGGTGGATGACTCGTCAGCGTTCACAAAGAAAGCCCACTGAAGCATAAATGGTGGAAACAGCATGACACCTGATGTTTGATCAACAAGTGGTAAGAAAAACCTTCTCACAGAGATTCTATGAATTTTGGAGAAGAGGAAGACACTTCTGGTGTGACATCAAACAGAAAAGTTCTCAAGATGATTAATATCCAATCATTGGCAATGCCTTCTCTGTCACCGGCTTTATCCGAATCATCTCTCCCTAACACTATCTTAATCTCTTCTCTTTAGTTTTGATTTTTCTTTATTGTTGATGGTCTCTTCTGTCTAGCTCTCAACCTTGCCTCTCATCAGTTTCAATTGTCGCCTTCACACCCTGAACCCTAAGCTTGTTTTTCTTTTTCTCCCTTTTCCTTTCTATTTGTGTTTTTTCATTGATTTTCTATTCTTAATAAATACTTTGTGCATATACTCTTCTGCTTTAGATTATGTTCAATTTCTTTAACGATTCTTATAATACAAGTACTAAACTATGTGCATATAGTTGTATGTTATGTGATTGAGATAGAATATTTAGTAAGGGTTGCAACACTTAGCTATAAACTTAGGAAATGACACTGCTTGATAAATCTAATGGAAATTTTGCTTCTTTTTTCCTATCTACAGCATATGTGTTGTTCTTCGGTGGATTTGGTAATAATTATGTTGGAGTACTAATTGGGAGACAAAAATATGTATATGTGGGAGACTACTTGTTATTGCTCATTTGGCAGCAAGTGTCATTTCTCTTGGATTTGAAAATATTGTTTGTGTTTTCGTGGCTGCTGATATGTTGAAGTCTATTAATTTTCAATAGATAGCAGGGGATGTAGCTCAAATGGTAGAGCGCTCGCATTGCATGCGAGAGGCACGGGGTTCAATCCCCCGCATCTCCATTCATTTTCGTTTGATCTCTACCTCCACGAGGTAGGGGTAAGGTCTGGGTACACTCTATCTCCCAGATCCTAATCATGGAATTTCACTGGGTATGTTGTTGTTATTAAATTTCAATAGATAATTACTTCCTTTTGTTATATGTTTTTCTGCTCTCTGATCTTTTTCAGAAAATTGCTGAGTTGGCTCACTCACATGGGTCTCTTGTACTGGTAGATAACAGTATTATGTCCCATGTACCATCCCATCGTTTGGACCTTGGAGCAGGTCTGCAGATACTTTTAGTTCTGGTAAATTCTTAAGCTGCTGATTACCTTTAATGATCTGTTATTATCAGATATTGTGATGCATTCAGCAGCTAAGTTTGTATCTGCCCGTAGTGATCTGATGGAGGGTGTACTTGTTGTCACAAGGGAAAGGGTTTTCTTCTTTATTTGGTTTCCTGGATTAATTTACGCTTATCATATGATTTCTCATCATCCTTGGTGCCCTTGAGTTGCTTTCATGGCCAAAATTATCAGATTACTTTGATTGAACTAAAAAAGAAAAACCACTCTTATTAATAAGCTCCTTTACTCCTTTAGTAGATTCAATTACCTGAAATCTCAATTACTAAATATCTGTTGCATAACTGGTCTATCGGGAAATTATTACCTCAATGGAACTATAGAAATATCTAAACAATTGTAGTTTGGAGTGCAAAGTTCATATTTACTTAGAAACAGATAGTGTACGTGCTAATGTTAATCTAAAACATATTCTATATCTTTTTAAAGGTGACAAATTATGTAATCTTCTTGTTAGGTCATTTCTCTGAATAGATTCTATCACCTGAAGATTCTCAGGAATTTTAACCCAACATATACAAGCAAGTAAATTCACATTTTTTGGTTAAAATGATGGTTTTAAGAAGATAGAAATGAAATGCTTAAGTCTTTTATTTTTTTGGTGTAAGCAAGAGTTGGTAGGGGAAAGCATAGAGATGGTCGATTTTCAAGGGAACTTGTAACTCTGTATGGCTTTTTGAGGGTGTGCCCACCACCCTGTGGGATGTAAGTTTCCCATTCATCATCCCTTGGATGTTGAATTTTTTTGTGAATACAAAATTATCCTTATCTCAAAAAAAAAAGTATAGGCGAAGGGACGAAAGCCCGACGAAGGCCTATGCCACAGTAAGCAAAAAAGTAGGTTGAGGTTATGAAGTCACTTAGCCGTATACTATACAAAGGGAAAGGTCAACGGATCTGTTTAGATATTGTGGTATCGAGTTAATGTAATGCCTCTCTGAAGTTGGGATGTCACACATTTGACATTTGTAATCTGAGGGTTGTAAAAGTCTAAATTGCAGTCCTTTGACTAGGCTGAAGCTGCATAGGATAAGGTCCCCTTATGCAGGCATAACTTACTTTTTCTAAAGACAGTGCCTTCCCCTTTTACCGATTGTGAAGTTTAAATTAAGCTCACTTACTCAACCTGATATTCTAATTTTATATATTGACTTATAAAAATCAGCTTGACAAAGAACGTGTACCAACTTCAGAATGCAGAAAGTGCAAGCTTAGCCCCATTTGGTTGCTGACTTTGTTTAAGAAGGATTATAATTATGGTGTCGTGTGTAGAAAAGCAATAGGTATTAAATTTTGCTTGCATTTTAGTCTTCTGTGTTGTTATTACTTGCTATAGATCCATTTTGTTTACTGTAGCTGTGAGAGTGACTTGATTGTCGATTCTTTTTGGTTGCACCATGAACAACGTTTAGCTCTCAAGAGGTTGGTTGACATAAGCTAATCCTCTCTCAGAGCAATCCACTAAGCCATTACCCAATGTCATGGTTTTGGTTAGTCGGAAGGAATTGTCTGGTGGTGCCCACCATCTCCTTCCAGAAGGTGTGATAATTGTAATCATTCTGTAGGGTCTTTGAATTGATTATCTTCCAAAGGTTTGGTGATCGGGCTAGACCTGGAAACCTCCTTCCAGGTACATAATTGGTCGTCTGTGTGTGGCAATGAATCACAAGACGAGTTGGAAATCCTACTTGTCTTGGAGCTTCCAGTAAGACGAGTTGGAAATCCTACTCATCTTGTGGTAATGAATCACAAGATGGGTTTGAATTGAGAAATTCAATACAGAAATCTTCAACTGTGGGTGAAGACAAACAAGTACCTTTATAAATATATGACTTTTCTGTTCCAAAAATAATTAAATATGTGACTTCCTTCTGTTTCAAAAATAAATAAATATGACTTCCTTTTTTTTTTATGAAAAGGAAACCCGCAGCCGCTACCCTTTGGGTGCGCACAGGGTAGAACCCCCGCTCCTATGCAATAGCTCGCAAACCACATAAGAGAGGTGATCTGCACTAGGCAAGCGTAGTGCGACGAGCTCGTCCCAGTAGGCAAACTCTTGCTTTCGCTGGCAAGGGATTTCGAGCTTGAGAGCTCCAACATGAAAGTCCCAAGCTCAAACCACTGGACCATCCCGAAGGGTGACTTCCTTTTATACTTTACTAGTTATTGAGCTTCACTCGTCCTTTGTTAATTTCTTAATGTCCGTGTATCCAATGACTTCTTATAAAATATCTGCTCCCTATTTAAGAATTTTCTTGCCACCTTTTTCTTTTTGCCTGATTGAAAGCTTGAATTCGGAGTTCTTGTTTCCCCACAGTTATACTTTTTACTGGTGAGTGCTTGCCTGACATCATAATATTCAGAAAGAATTCTGTCAAAGTTGTATAATATATGGACATTGTGTTTCCACAAGATGGCAGGAAAATGCACAAAAAAAGTGCTCCTCGAGAGAAGATGGTTAACTGTGCTGGTTTTCCAGGCCATCCTGACAGATATTTTCACTAATCGAAGGTATGTTAAAACGTATTTTTAGTGTTCTTGGTTTACCTTTAATTTCCATTGGCACTTGACATTCCATGCTGGTGTTTTCAGGATCAGAATTGAGTTCTCTGACCGGGTCATGTCACCAAATACTTCAACATTTCAGTCAGTCTCGGTGAGTATACTCTAATCCTCTTCATCCAATATTAAAGATCAAATATCATCAATCTCATTTCTGGTCCTGAATTTTGCATGAAGTGTTAAGTCACTCATAAGTCTGCTATGCTTCATGTCCCATGCGGGCTATACCTGTTGCAGTATGTGAGGCTAGAGATCTTACTGAGGATGTAGTTCAAATATCTTAAATGATTTATAAATGACCTAAACACTGCGCTTAGAACTAAGCTAGCACAGAATATAGATCGTCACCTGCCACACGTCTAAACAAGGATAATTGGCTCAAGGTCATGCAATGATAGTTGCCAAGAATATAAAAACCATCACATTGTTAAAGAGGAACTTTGGGCTACAACATGATGTTTATAAATTAGTAGTTGTCTTCAATTTCACAATTTGATAGTTCTAGTATTAAGTGAGTGATGTTTTGAGTTTGATGATTCTAGTAAGAATCTTCCAACTGTACGTTCAAACACGTTACGCATTCATTAGTTAGATGTAAACATTCGATACATATAGATTTTAACCATTTCTAAAGTGTTTGCAAATTGCAAGGTTGCTCGAATACTACTACTATATAAGAACAAGATATTGGATGTGGTATATAGGAGACCCTATTAGATTTGTTAGCACTAAATAATTACTAATTAAATTTACGTACATTTTATTTGTTCAGTTTAGAAAGAAGAAAAATTTATCTTTCTTATAACCTATAATCATTTCCTGATGCATTTTCCAAAATATTGTATATTTTAAAGGTATAATGATACAATAAAATTGTCATTTGATTTATGTTTTGTAAGTTACTAGCCAAGTAAAAATAGACTGATGAATAGTACATCAATTTATTGATTCCAATTAGTGGTGTTAAGATTAGGTATATAATTATATTGTTCATAATTACAAAGAAGTCAAAAGGGTCTTCACAAAAGATTTTCAGAACCGGTTACTTTTGAAGATTATTTTTGAAAGTGAAATAAATCCCTTTTTTAACATTTTCTTTTAAATGAAACCATGTAATTATTTAATCTGAATTGTTTTTTGTAAAAAAAAAAAAAAACATTATATTTCCAACTAGCATAGTTTCATATTTCAATGTACAAAATTGATGAGGATAGACTGACGTCATGATTATGTCAAATGTTAAAAAATATTATTAACTCATTTATAATAAAATGATTTTAAGATAAGTTAATTTAATTTGCATACCCCATCAATAATATACGTTAGCCTTACATGCTTATCCATATTTTTTCATGACGTTATACAATAAAATTAAATTAGAGCCATGCACAACTTGTTTGGGATCATATCATAAGTATGCTAATTATTTAATTAAGGGAAGAACATGAAAGAAAAGTAATTTGATACACTGAGTATATGTTATAAGCTAACTCTATTTTTTTAAAAAATGGATCGAATTGGATTAGCTTTATCATATAAAAGTATGTAATCTTATTATATATTTATGTAAAAAGACACGATTTCATTTTTTGATCTCTCAATCATATGGGAAAAACTTGTATATGTCATTTGCTTAACATTACATATAAAGTTATAACTAGAGTGAATAATTTAATTTTTAGTTACTTCGTTTTTGGAGATGAATTTAAAAACTTAGTTATGAATTCACTCAAATTTAATCAATTTATATATATAACTTGAGATTGTTATAGAAACATCTCACAAAATCTAAATTAAGAATCCGATGAGCAGACAGATAAACTTTGAGAAAGAAGATATATAAAAGACATTAAAATTAAGACCGACGTTTGATTAATTAATTACCTACTTGAAGATGACCCCTATGTAGAATTATTAATGACTTTGGTAGACTCAAGCTATTAAATATTCGTTCCGTATAATTTTACTTGTCCAATATTAATTTGACACATTCATCAAGAAAATAATAAATAAAATGATAATTTTACGTAATAAATCATGTTTTAAAAATTTAAATTTAACAAGTAAAAATAACATCGGAGTAAATAAATGTAGAGGTCACCATTCAAAAACTTAAAAATATGCTATTTTCATCAGATGTTCACATTACATGTTGAACTCAAAAAGTCTTCTAAGCTGCAGTAATTTGGAACCATATATTAAATGTCACTTGCAAACCAACTATATAATATGTTGTACTGAATTTAATAACTACCATACAAATAATTGAAAAACTACCATACAAATAATTGAAAACATCATAAGTAGTATTTTTAGTATTTCTGGTTGGGAGATGGTAAGACTTTATTTTATTTGTATAATAATAGAAATAATATGAGGTCTTCATCAAATGTTTCATAGGTTTTGTTAAGTCTCTAAAAGGAATGAAATTTTATATGGTAATTAATACTTATTGCAACCTTTACCATAACGATATTATTTAATATTTATAGATTAAATTATTTTGTGGATTGAATGTACCTATCAACTTAATATGATATGAATTATTTATTAATTTTTTAACGGTATATATTACGTGTTCATGAATAATCTTCTTTTCACTCAACCAATATATATTCTCGTTTCAATAATTATTTAACCATCGTGAGTTGATATGACCAGTAGTGAAGTCAGAATTTTCATTAAGGATTTCAAATTATGAAAAAGTCGATGGAGGTTCAACATTTTACAATTTATATACATAAAAATTGATTTGTATATCATGTATAAATACTGGAATTTTTCGGAGAAGGATAATGTTCGAATGAACCACCTGAATCCCTAATAGTTCCACCCCGATATGTTTTTAAACTAGATTATAAAGATTATGATTTTCACCTAACAATTAAGACTATATATAGCTAAATCATAACCATGTGCCTTGTATCATATTGGACCACATTAATTAACAAATTAGCCACTAGGTTTGCATATATAGACAGTGACATGAATCTGTCTATTTTCATAAACTTACAAATAATAAATCAAAATACTGTAGTAATGTTTAAAATTCAAAAACTCAAGAAAAATCAAGTAATCTATTTTCAAGGTAAATTTAATAAAATGTTGACTCTATAGTGAACCATAGAAACCAGACACAAAAATTCAAGAAAGAAGAATTAGTCACCAAATTATTAATTCATGTACAAGAATTTTACATCTGTATTTTCTTATCATTTTCAGTTCGTTCGTGATATTATCTGTTTTAGATCTAGACTCACATGACACTAAAATCTCCTTACTTATATACTCAATATATCTCATGTGTTTTATTGATGTGAGACTTTTTATCGTGACACATTTCTTATATTCGATCAATCAGATTTTTAAATATATGCATTTTCTCTAGAAAATTAAACAGAAGTTATTAGGTCAAATTGAATTCATATATGAGCTTTTAACTCTATTCCTTATGAAAATCGAAGCGGTGACTACACCAAGTCGATGTATATAAAACTTTCGCTTGTATTACTAGACTGTAAACCTCGATTATTTTACGTTGGGAAAAGGGTCTGATATACCCCTCAACTTTATCATTTAGAGCTGATAGACCCCTTGTTATGAAAGTGGCTCATATATACCCCTACTTGTAAACAAATGGCTCACATATACCATTTTCCTCTAACGGAAATGAAAAAATAATAATTTTAATCTAAATTTTTATTATTTTTTTCCAAAAAATTTTTTTCCAAAAAATATAATCCCATATGAGTAAATTTAATCCTCGTCAAACATATTTTTTTGACTTTTTTTTGTTTCAATGACTAATTTATAATTATTATTTTGATAATCAAATTTATTTATGTTTCACTAATATTCTTGTAAAACTTATTGTAGATGACCAAATTTTTTCTTCGAATACGAAATTAAATTACAATACACACAAAAAAAAATAGTTTAATTTTTTTTCTCTTTAAACAAAGGAATGAAAGAAAAAACAAAATAAGAATAAGAAACTCAAATAGTTATAATAAAAGAAGTCAAAAAATAATTTATGTATGAAAAAATTAAAATATACCTTGAACTTTGATAGAAGAATCATATATCCCCTAAATAATTTTTTTAAAAAAATTAGAAGTAATAAATATAAATTTTAAAATAATTTATTAACTTCCGTTAAATGAAGGGTATATGTGAGCCATTTTGTAATGGCAGGGGTATATGTGAGCCGTTTGTATAACGGTAAGGGTATATATGAGCCACTTTTATAACGAGGGATATATCAGCTTCAAATGACAATGTTGAGGGGTATATCAGACCTTTTTCCCTTTTACTTTTAATTGGTCTAGTTACTATAACAGTAAAAAAAATTAATTAAATTTAATTAACCTGGACTTTTAAGGACTATAAAGTCTATAACTAATCATAGCCTTGAATACCGCAAAAAAGGCACAATATGTGTTTGCATATGACTACGCTAGCTAGCTTAGCAAAACATCAAAATCCCATATGGTAAAAAAATTATTAATATAAGATATTTACATCAAAATTATAATGAAGTATTATAATTAAATGATTTAATAAAATAAAATAAAATATATTTTAAAAACTATATATTAAATGAAAGAATTCTACCTATAAATAAATGTTATATGTTTTTATTGATTTGATATAAATACACAACTATTCATAGCGGCATATAGTATTTTCACCAAAATGTTTTATCATTTATTTATTATTATATATAAATAAGAAAAAGTCTGACATTATATAGATATAAAATGTGATTTTTTGAGATTCAGATGAATTCCTTCAACTTTTGCAGATGAAAATAAGTTCTATCGAAGCATACATAGATAATGATGTGTATTTAGTGATAGAGTCAGAACTTCAACTAATTAAAAAGTGTCAAAACATATAAAAGTAAAATCACGTAGAAATTTATCAGTATCAATATAAATGAGAAAATATTCTTACTTAACTACAATGTGATTTTTCAATAAAGAATGTCGATCAATTAATACTCCTCAAATATATGTGACTCTACCAGTATATATATTTCTCTTTGCATAAAATATAACATTTATAATATAATTTTATAAGTGAAGTGTGACAAAAATAAAATCTATGAATATAAATTATTTCAAATAGATTCTCGACTATAAAAAATTAATCAAAAAAGAAATAAGGGAAATAAAGATGTAAAGTAATATTTTCAAAGGCTATTTAACAAAATATTGACTCTTTTAGAGAAAGGTAGAATCAGAGAACCTACAAGAATTTAAGAGTACAAAGAATTAGTCAGCAAATTAATTAGTCATAAAATCAATTCACGTACAAAAATATTACATCTGTCCATGCATAATAAATAAAACAATTAATTAAACAGCATTTTCCTAACTATATTTTGTCACCTTGTATTAAAATTTTAGTGCATAGTCATCATAATATATATTAAAAAAATATTTTTCATAGGATTTGATCTTTTTGTGCTCTAGCTAACAATTCCAAATGGAATTTCATCTTTTGACCATAATTAAGCAGGAAATTGGGAAACAGAATTAAAAAAATATTAAATGATTATAAAGTATATAATTATTTAAATTAAAGTTTTGTATAACTACTTGTCTTCCTAATTTCTATGATGAATTGGTCAAAAGGTGAAGTTAACAAAAGTTCAATTTTCAAAGAGAAAAAAAGATCATAATTAAAGTCAGTTTACTTTGTATAAGTAGTCATGTTAGTTTCTCTGATTAAGATTTTAAAAAATCATATTTGTGCTTTAAGCATATTATATCTTATAAAATGAAGTGTATTCATTTTAATGAACTATAACAGTGTCAATATTTTCATAACAAGATTCAAAATATAAAAAATAAATAAGATAAAATCAAAGAGATTTAACATGTTATATATATTGTAGAGAAAGAGAATTCAGATAACTAAACTTTGTTGCACCCTCGATATTTATCCCTAGGTTGTTGATGATTCGAGTTGTTTTTCATTTAAATTAAATTAAAATACAAGTATAATATAAGTGATCTAACTTATTAATTACCAGAAGATTTTTGCATTGTAGCTCCTATTTTTCTAATTTAATCTTCAGAGTTAAAAGTTAAAGTTTTTCAAACGTATCAAAGAAAAAATCTTGATTTCACACGGCTAAATGTAATAATTTGTGACCTTTATCTTATTGTACTAATTATATATTAAAGTATATGTGTGATTTAGCTGTCAAATGAAATAGTAAAATAATGACAAGACCTTAGGAAATAAAAGTCAGTAACAAAAGAAAAGAAACTAAAAGCTAAGTAATACATATAACTAAAATTTTTCATGGACAGAGTTACTCGATAATCGATAGAAAATAATATGTCAACAGAGTCTAAATTATAGTAATATAGTAAATTTAAATTTTTTAACGACATCAAGTGTTAATGTTAGTAATTTGGTTTTGATGTCAGTATAAGTATCGGGTTTCTATAGCTACGGTCTACATATTCAATTGCATATATTCAATTAAATAATTGAGGTGCGTGTAAGTTGATCGGGATAATATATTCAATTAAATAATTGAGGTGCGTGTAAGTTGATCGGGATAATAGTGACACTTAAAAGAGGTTCCAATCCAATTTGTTGGGGTTATATATATCATAATTATATGGGGTCAGTCACATGCAGCATTGAAAGATGTCTTCTTATGAGTTATAATGATAAATTTTTTGCCTTTTTTTTCCACAAAATATCAACAATAATATCTTACTGTTTATTTACTTTAATTGATAATGGATTTAACTATGGCAAAGTTGTGACCTTTATAACCTAAAATGTTAAAATAAAATCAAAAGAATGCAAATAAACAACATTTATGGTTTAACTTTAACCCCACTCGCTACCTCCATAGATGAGGTAAATGGTTTATATATATTAGTTGAACGATCACTTTGTTACCTAACAACGTTAAATATTAACAGAATCTTTTAATATAATAATATCAAAAATAATTTTTATGCAATCTGACGAGAAATAAAAAAGACTTCTCTACAAATGAAAACCCGTATTCATACAATTGCTTGCAATATTCAGAATTAATCGTCATGTGTTAGATTATTATCGCGATTTTACCTATTATATAAGTTGTAATGGTAAAGTTAAGAGAATGTAATATTATAAGTATATTATATTAGTAAGTTATTTTTCTAACAATTGAAATGTGAATATTGAAAGAATAATAGAATCTTTAGATTGGTAATACACTTTTTCCAAGAAATTCAAAACCAACATTTTCAAAATTCTTTTCAACCAAATATATATTTGACAAAAAAAAAATACAGATTGTACACAAAATGCTAGTTGTAATCATACTGTAATCTATTTTCTACTTATTAAAAAAACCTTTAAGTCACGGATTTGTTAAGCTTAAATATTATTTAACACGAGAATGATTAATTTAAATAAATAAAAAGATAAAATACGTATACATATTCCAAAATTAAAATAAATCTTCTTTCAAGGAACCTTCTTAAATCAAGTAAACTTTCTCGTGATCAAAGAGAATAAATACAAAATATTGCTCTAATTTGTTAATAACATTAGCTTAACTAATTTACTATTCTAAAGTAAAAATTAACCTTATAAAATACATAGTAGGGAAAGAGGATAATTATATCCTAAAACTATCGTAAATAACATGTAGATAACTTTTGTCATATTTTTGGGACATTGATGTGTCTATTGTTCAAAAACTAGAGAATACATGTCTTTCACTCTAACGGAAGACTAAATAGTAGCACATGTGGCGATCTTATCTCTGATTCGATATTTGATAAATGTCGGATCAGTGGATATTTAGTCTTCCGTCAATATAAATGTATATATGGTCTAGTTTTTGGACTGTAGGAGCACCAATATTCAAAAATATGACGGAGGATATCTGTATACCGTTTACGATAATTCAAGAATATATTCATTTTTTTTTCTCTATATAGTATGATTTATAACAAAAAAATATTGAGATGAAGCCCTTATATCAAATAAGTTATCCAATATACGAATACTCGTAGTCAAACAATAACAATAACAAAAAACTACCATAAATCGGGGAAGAGGTTATTTTCGAAAGACTCGAATTCGTTAATCAAAAAAGGAACAAAAAATTCCAACAACTTTTAAAAAAAAAAAAGTGGAGAAAGTTAACGAATTCAATTTTATTTTATTATTTTAATTATTCAATTGAAGATCTATAAAAACTCTCTTCACCCACTCTCACATGCAACTCTCTACTCAAAACTTCTCTCTACTTTCTCTCTCTAAAAATTATCAATTTTCCTTCTTCTTCTTCTCAAATCCCTCTTATTTTCCCCTCACATTCAACAAAAAATTTCAAAAAAAAATCATGGGAAATTGTGTAGAAACTTGCTTACAAAGAGAAATTACAGAGGAATCACAGATTGGCGAAGATGAAAAAACAGTCAAATTTCATAAGGAAGAGGGAAAAACAAATCTGAGATTGAAAGTAGTGTTGACGAAAGAGGAATTGGAATGGCTACTTCTTCAATTGAAATTCAGAGAAGGTAAAAATTTAGAAGAATTTTTGGGGGAAATTGAAAAAAACAGAGGAAAAAATTGTTCAGGATGGAAACCAAGTTTAGAAAGTATTACAGAGAGTCCTGAAGTTCCAGAAATGATGGATAGATGAACTTTTTTACCGATCGAATTAATTCAGATCCGTATCGCGTAAGGCATCAAAAAAATTAATGTTTTTTAAGGCTTTAACTCGAGACATCTGGTTTTTGTTTTATTTTTGTTTTGTTTTCTTTTGTATATTTGAGTTTTTTTTTTTTTTTGTATGGACGTAGTTAAAATCCATGCTTGTAAATTTTCTTGGTGTTTTATTCCCTTTAATAGAATGGGTATCTAAAGTTTAGATCGAATTAATTTGAATTTGTGTTGCGTAATACAAATTAAACGAGAAGTACTTGTTATTATTAGAAGATTGCTCGAATTCGAGATCTATGATTTTTTTTATTTATTTTGTATATTTGAGTTTTTTTTTTACTTAATAAAGGCTTTGAAACTTTATATATGTGGTAAAAAATCAGTTACTAATATTTGAAGTTATTATCCTAAAATTAAGTGTGTAAAATTTAAATTTGGATTTATTAAACTCATGATAAATGTTCTTTTACATTATGGTATTTTTAAATTTTTCATTATATCCAAGTTTAAGTTAGTTACTTAGCTTAACGTATTATCTCTAGTTTATTTTCACTTGTTTATTAATTCTTGATGCTATTATATTGTATTATCAGATTTGATTTCACTAATTTTAGGAAAATGATAAGATGAAAGTAAACAAAGAAAGAAATGGGAAGCCAAGCATAAAATATAATAATAATAATATTTTCAGTATAATTTTATAAGTGAAATATGCGAGAAAATTTTATATATGTAAATTCTATCTCTATCTTAAAAAATAGATAGATTATTTTTTAAAAAAATTATCGACTCAAGAAAAATATAAAATAATTACACATTTCTAAGCTTTTTTCTCCACCTAATCCAAAAAATAATAATTTCTTTTACCTTTTTCCTAAGTTCCAAATTAAGGGAAAGTTTTTTAAGCAATAGGTAGGAATTATTTGAATCTCTTTATAATCACAACATCGTATTGAATATTAATAATAATCTTACTAATATTTTTTATTTTTATTTTTATTACACAATTCTCTTGATGCCATTATATTGTATTATTTTAAATCTCTAGTTTATTTCCACTTGTTTATTAATTCTTGATCTCATTATATAGTATTATCAGATTTCATTTCACTAATTTTAGGAAAATAAAAAGATGTAAGTAAACAAGGAAAAGGAAAAAACGGAAACCCAAGCATAAAACATAATAACAATAATATATTGAGTATAATTTTATAAGTGAAATTTGTAAAGAAATTTTGTGTAAGATCATATCCCTATTTTGTGAGGTAGACGGATTGTTTTTCGAGAAATTCTCGATTAGAAAAACGTACCAAAGTTGTTTGGGAAAGAAGTAGCATAAGTAAAAAATGCATAGTAAAATACAAGAAAAACATAATCGAAAACGTAAAATACGAGTACGAATATGACTTTATTTTGTTTTTCCATTTTGTATCCAATATCCATATTGAACCGTGACTATTCCGAATTCGCCTCCTAAAATCCATTCTCCTTTTTTTTTCTTTTGGATTCCAAAAAAGACCAAGGAAAACTACATATTTCTAAACTTTTTTCTCCACCTAATCCAAAAATAATAATAATTCTATTAATTTCTTTTACCATTTTCCTAAGTTCCAAATTAAGGGAAAGTTTTTTTAATCAATAGGTGGGAATTATTTAAATCTCTTTATTAATATTAATATTTATTTAATTTTTAAATTAAATAATTTACTTGAGGTACAATGAGGCCCAAAAAGGAAAAGATTGAAGGCCCATTTACAATGGAGCCCAAAATTCTATAACACATGCAAAGCTCAAGAGCAAGAGGCATAGTTATACCACTTGGTGTTTTAGTATTTTTCGTATCTTACAATAACATATTCAGAGTAATTAAAACTACATAAGCAAGAGGGTACCTATACCCGAAACCGACACAGGTGGACGTTACGACTAATGAGGCCATTATACTTCGTTCTTGAAAAGGTTACACGTAAATATTATCATAATATGTGAAACATTATACTTCGTTCATGAATATTGCGACTAGGAGAAGAAATAAACCTAACACAACTAGAAGGAATTTGAACTAGCTCATGTGCAACATCCTTAAATTCGAGTACTCCTCCTTCTCTACACTTCAACAAAAGTCTTGCAGCGTCTTCTTTTTTCATCAAGATTTTCACTTTAACACCGTTACTATTTGCATGATCATCACTATCACCGTCACCACTAACTTTATATTTCTCCAAAGAAGTATCACTATTCTTGTTCAACTCCAAAAGGGTATTTGTTTCTTCTTCTTGTTGGCACTTAGGTTCTAAATCAAATTTCACTTGTTTTTCTATTTTGGGCTTTTTCTTATCCAACTCATCTCTACAAACATAAGTAAAATTAGTAGTATTATCAACCTTATTATATTTTTTAGAGTTGATTTTCCTACCAAAAAACATTTCATTTAGTAAAGAACTAGCAAATCCCATAGTTATCACCTATTGGATTTTCTAGTTCTAGATAGAAAAAAAAAGAGAGTAGGAAAATGAAGTTTTTTATTAGAGAAAGTAGGATAATTAGAAGAAATAAATTGAACAAGTGTTTTATTTAAATAGAGAAGTGAATAATTAAAATATGTGGAAGGAGTCAAAATGAGTAAAATTAGGGGCAAATTATAAGAAAATTTGGAAGTATTTGAAAATTCTATCTAATTTTCGTTTAAGAAATAATTAAGGAGAAGAATGAACACGAAAATAAAGTAAAAGACTTTTTCAAAGTTAAAATGAAACAACTTTCTCATTGACCCAATGACATCTAGTTTTATTCCACATTCATTCTATATATATAAAAAAATCCATATAAAAATAATAATTAATATATTTCTAGTATAATTTTATGAGTAGAGTTTGGAGTAAGATGTAGGACCTTATTTTTATTTTTTCGAGGGGGATAAAAAAGTTTTTATCGATAGACCATTAGTTCACTAATAATAAATAGATTTGGGTATTATCTAGGGGTAGAGTCGTAGCTAGAGGTGCAAGATATCATTAAAATATCTTTCGACAGAAAATTACATTTTATACGAGATTAAATTATTGTTTAACGTATATATACAGTATATAATGAGTCTTTTTGGCTTCTTAGTGTAGTTATACTTTTATGTTTAAAATTTCTTAATAAAAATTATGACTTTGCCATTAATATTAACATAATTTTATGTTGCCAACCAAACTCTATATAAGTTAATTATGTCGAATATTTGTAGTATTTTTTTTATGCCACTAATCAAATATTATATTACTTTTGTGGAGTTCGGTCTACGTTGGGATTATTAAAATTTAGCCAAATTACCCATTAATTAGTGTTAGTTAATTGCTCAAGTTAATGTAATGTTTTGCTTTTCTAATTAGCCGTAACATATGGTTTATAATTTCTAGGTAAGTGATGAGTAGGAATTTGAAAACTTTGCAATCTTTTGGTTTAGGAAATAATCTTTAATTAAAACACTTCAAAAATTAAAACTTCAAGTACGTTATTTTTTATCCGAGCGTCCAGAGTAAATATGTTTTTATGTGATAGCTTGTAAATCACATATACTGTATGTAAATTGTATTATGTAAGCTCAGCCCAAGGAGTTTGATAGAGAAAATATTGACAAGTGCAATTGATCTCCAGTCTAATTTTTTTTATGAAATATCACCTGTTACACCAACTCAATCACTCACACGAATACGTGGTTAAATTTTATTACTATATAGTCTAATGAAAGGAATATTTTATTAAGAGCTTTCAACATTTAATAAAGTTTGAATTTTCTTTTCAAATTTAGCACTTGAATTTTAGTCAATTAACTAGTCTAAGAACCTTAAAACAAGTCTACTAGTTGGATTTTGATACTTTTGAATCGACATATATATCAATAGCACTATTAATCAAAGAAATTTCTGCACTTTTTGTCTGTGATTGAGAATTTTCTTTCTTCTTTATTTTTTCTTTTTTAATTTAAATATATTGACGTTTTTTTACCTTATTTAGAGTTGAAACGTAATTATAGCTATATCTTGTGGGGTAGGTATAGGGATCAGTTAGAGCGGTACATCTAACTCTAATTTGTCAAATTTAAATTTTGAATTCGTTTATATTAAATACCTCAATCGTGGAATGTAAGTTCCGCGCTAAATTCACTAAAAATTGAATTTATTAAATTTAAAATTTGAATCCGTCTATAAAAAACGCCTCGACAGTGAGGTGTTGGGATGGAGACACCACAAGGCTAGTAGACAATGGACAGGGGAACGTTACTTCTACGACATGTCAAATATAATTTATCCTAATAATAGAAAAAATGAACGTAGAATTAATGTAACAAAACGTGTTATATTTTTTTTCCACATCTTTTTTTTGGTTCATTTTAGAATAATATAAGTTTATATTCTTCTGTATAATTTAATACGATATATTTTTTCTATACAAATTAATTATAATTATTCACAAATTCTGACAGATTGTCATGATGTTTTTATTCTTATAATGATAAATTATCTTAATAAAGGTCAAATTATAAGCTGAAAATTAAATTATTTTTAAATATGGAAAGAAATCTTTATTTCCTAATTAACTTATAATAGAATATTATACATCACATTAATTAAAATAAAAGTATTTTATTTTTTTAGAAAAGAAAATTTTTGATTGTGTATTAGACCAATACCAAGTTACCTTTATTAAAACAATTTTTTGTCTTTATAAGTTTATCTTCTAATATTCCATTAGTCTAAAAGTTAGATTCTTGACCCATTTCTAGGCCAAAAGACTATCAACTTTTAAAAATGTCTTAAATTAATTAAAATTCTCTTTTTTCTCTTTATTTTAACCCAGAAACAAAAGAATTCAATAGCTAAACTTGTCAAGTAGAAGTTTTATCATTTATTTATTTTATATATTTATCTTCTCAACCCCACTTCTACTACGTTTAATTTCTTCTAGACTTTACGTCTACTATTCTTTGTAATTTTAATAAATATTCGAACATAATTTCTTGTTTCATGTAAAAAAGAAAATAGATTTGAAAAAATATTTTATTTTTAATCGATATTATTGTTATGGTACTAAATTCTATGGAGAATATTTTGTTCTGCATTATTTGATAATGTATTTTAAAGGCATATATGTGTGCACGTAGACACATATATGTAATATTTTTGATGTCAACGTGTGCATATATATGCCTTTAAAATGCACTATTAAATAGTACAGGGGTAAAAAGTCTTTTTCATAATTTGATATTGTTACAATAATTTCGATCAGAATTCAAATATATTTTAAATTTTTATCCCTAAAAAAATATTAAATTTAGACAAATTTAATGTTACAATATTATATCCGTGTCTTCACCGATCTATCCCAGTAAGAGATAAAAGAGACGGAGACTTAAATATTACCATGTTTTTAGTATGTCCAATAATGATTATATGATTTAATTATCTTACGTTACCGTAACAAATTTTTAAAGTTATCAACAAAAAGTTCAACATAATATAATAAATTATTTATTATATATTCTAAAAACAGATACCAATCAATGTTATTTCATAAAGTTAGGTACAAAATAAACTCAAGTACACCTCCTAGAGGCTTGAGTAAAAATATTAACTGACTCATAACCCAAAAAAAAGAGAAAAACTCAAAAGGCTATTAATAATGAAGCGGGTTGAGAATTACGCGAAGTAAAACTAATTTAGTATTGCATCCTTCTCGCCCCGCTCTATTGTCATTCTTAACTATTAATTAGGATAAAAAATTATAGAACTTTAACACTAGTAGAAGGAACTTGTACAAGTTGTTGAGCAATATCCATAAACTCAAGTTCCCCTCCATTTCGATATTTTATCAGAAGTTTTGCAGCTATCTTTTTTTTTCATTAAGATTTTCACTTTTATAACCCCATCATCATTCGAAATATTAGCACCTTCTTGTACTTTTGTTTTCTCCTCTTGAATAATTGTATTTTTCTCAAAAGTGCTTTTCTTTTCGTTTTCCTCTTCTTCTTTCGATGAATGATATTTTGGTTCTAAATCAAATTTCACATGTTTCTTGATTTTAGGCTTTTTTTTATCTAACTCATCCCTACACACATAAGTAGTAGTAGTAGTGATATTACTACTTTCAACAATTTTGGTTTTTCTTGATTTATTTTTTTCACCAAAGTGCATTCCCTTAAGAAAAGACCTCCCAAATCCCATAATTAATTATTTTTTTAGAAAAAAATATTTAACTATATGGAGATTTAGGAGGAGTAATAAGGGGGTTATGGCTATATTTTTGTAGAGAGGATGAATAAAAATAGATGATGAATTAAGTGTTTAAATAGATGAGTTAAGTTTTGAAAGAGTCAATTGGATTATAAGTTGGGGCAGCCACATAAGTCATGATTGTGACAGTGAAGAAATAAAATACTCTTATTGTGTACTTAAATAATTGAAGTATTTAAAATTATAACAATAACATAATCAGTATTATTTTAGATAAATTATTTTCGATATAAATCGTCTATTGTTTATTTTTGTTCAAAATAAAGAAAAATCTACATAGTGAAATGTATCTAACAAATAAAATAAAAACTACAAGTGTATAATGTACATGTATATTATGTATATTAATTAATAATATAAATATTTCTGATTCAACAACACATGTATAATTATCATTTTAATTAATATATATAATAAGAAGAAATGATGAAGAGTCCTAATAACTAAGTAATTGACTCCTTAAATGAATTGTTTTTGTGGTCCTCGTAGAGATTTTGTAGCATTAATTATTTCTTCTACTTTAAAAGCATAGTGCTTTTTCTTCAAACATTAATATTCTCTTGATTTTAATTATATACGCAGTATAATTTACATTTTTCTTAATAGTAAAGTTTTCATATACTAGTATGTTATTGTTGATTATTAATTAAGACAATATTTTTAGATAAAAATTATAATCTTCATTCATTATTTGTATCAATTCAATAAATTTATAACGCGTATCTTGATTTAAACTTGTATAAATCATGTTATTTATAAAAATACAATTTTAATTATTGATGTAATCATGATGAATTTATTATCAAAATACCGATTGATATAAATTTCAGTGGCACGAGGAAGACTAAAGAAGTCCTCAATAGTCTATTTTATCACTATTTTAACTTGCAACATGTTGTATTAAGTGAGATTAGACTAAGTCTTGGGAAATTGAAAGTGACATGCTTCTTAATATAAATGAACTGAATTTAAAAGACAGTTCGATGTATAAAATATCAGATATTTAAAAATTATATTTCAAAATATAATATAATCGACTTATTTTAATGTAAATAATAAAAAATGTATTTTTACAGCATGAATTAACGACGTATAGATGACATGAAAAAACGGTATCATTTCTTCGATTGTCCTTCTATTAATATTGAATAGAATGTAAGTCTAAATTTCTAGTAATACGCGTTTTAATTTATATGGTTTGTTAATGTTGTTATTAATTATTAATCAATTGGTCAAGTTAAAGTGCAAATACTCATATTTTCTATGTTTGTCTATATTGAATATACCTACTAATCTTCTCATTATATTATTTTTTTAATTATGTTAAGTTCTAGATCAAGATTTTCTTAATTAAATTAACCCTTTTTCCCATGTGAACTTGAACGTGGAATTGTAGTACGTATTTACGTACTTATTAGGTTTTATTATAAGAGAGTTTTTTTTCTTAAAATCTAATTTTCGACTATGATATTATATATATATATATATATATATATATATATATATATACTAATTTTATCAAGTTCTAGATCAAAATTATACTAAATTAACCTCTTTTTCCAATTGTAACCTTGAATTGAACGTGGAATTGTAGTACGTAGTAGTAGTATTATGTTTTGTTATAAGAGTTATATATATATATATATATATATATATATATTAATTATGTCAAGTTCTAGTATTCTAGACCAAGATTATCTTAGGCTTATTTTCCTATGTAATATATACATACTATTACTACTATTAGTGCTTATAATAAGAGAGTTTTTGTTATTACATCTAATTTCGACTTATGATATAAATTAAAGGCAAAAATCTGAAATGTATCCGAATTTTGATTGAAATTGTTATAACAATATCAAATATTGGAAATGACCTTTTACCCCTGCACTATTTGCTAGTGTATTTTAAGGGTGTAATATGTGCACACGTGGACATAATAAATATTGTATTATTATAACTTGTAGCGTGTCCACGTGGACACATATATACCTTTAAAATACACTATTAAATAGTGCAGGAGTAAAAAGTCCTCCATAAAATTTGATATCGTAACAATAATTTTGGCTAAAGCTTAATGCATTTTTCGGACTGTATATTTTTCCTAAGTTAAACATGTATAGCTAGAATTACATACCACGTATTTCAATCTCTAATCATGTTTGGTTTTCTCCATATACATATATCTTTCAAAATTTTATAAATTAGGAAATAATTTAATGGACATATTAGCTATTCAAAAAATATTGCTTATCAACATTCTTATACCAAAAATATCATCAGTTTATTATTTGTTTCAACATTTCAATCGAAACACATAACGATATTATTTATAGGGAAAAGGGTCTGATATACCCCTCAACTTTGTCATTTAGAGCTGATATACCCCTTGTTATGAAATTGGCTCATATATACCGCTACTTGTAAACAAATGGCTCACATATACCCTTTTTCTCTAACGGAAATGAAAAAAATAATAATTTTAATCTAAATTTTTATTATTTTTTTCTAAAAAATATAATCTCATATGAGTAAATTTAATCCTCGTCAAACATATTTTTTTGACTTTTTTTTTGTTTCAATGACTAATTTATAATTATTATTTTGATAATCAAATTTATTTATGTTTCACTAATATTCTTGTAAAACTTATTGTAGATGATCAAATTTTTTCTTCGAATACGAAATTAAATTACAATACACACAAAAAAATAGTTTTATTTTTTATTCTTTAAACTAAGGAATGAAAGAAAAAACAAAATAAGAATAAGAAATTCAAATAATTATAATAAAAGAAGTCAAAAAATAATTTATGTATGAAAAAAATTAAAATATACCTTGAACTTTGATAGAAGAATCATATATACCCCTAAATAATTTTTTAAAAATTAGAAGTAATAAATATAAATTTAAAACTAATTTTTTAAAATCCGTTAAATGAAGAGTATATGTGAGCCATTTTGTAACGACAGGGGTATATGTGAGCCGTTTGTATAACGGTAAGGGCATATATGAGCCACTTTTATAACGAGGGGTATATCAGCTCCAAATGACAAAGTTGAGGGGTATATTAGACCCTTTTCCCTTATTTATATATCAAAAAATAAAAAAATTAGCCCCAAATAGTTACTAATTTTCACTTATCAACTATTTTCAATCACTTAATGAAGGTTTTAGATGAATACTTGAATCATGCAACACTTGAGTACAATTATTAAGGTATAACAACTCTAATATTTTCAAAGTAATTAAACATGAAACTCAAAAATCTAACAAAATATATTATATTATATTATATAAACCAAAAATAATACTTTATTATTACACCCTCAAAGGTACTAACATTATTCATAATTACAATTATTATGAATAGGAGAAGAAATAACCCTAACATTACTAGAAGAAACAAGTTCATGAGCTACATCCATAAATTCAACTACACCTCCTTCACTAAACTTCAATAAAAGTCTCGCAGCATCTTTTTTTTTCATCAGTATTTTCACTTTAACTCCGCGATTATTGATCACATTATCATCATCATCAACTTTATTAATTTCTTCTTCTAGTACTTGATGTTGGTATTTAGGTTCCAAATCAAATTTCACTTGTTTCTTGATTTTTGGCTTCTTCTTATCTAACTCATCTCTACAAACACAAGTAGTAGTAGTGTTAGTATTACTACTTTCAACTTTATTGGTTTTTTTGGAGTTGCTTCTTTTTCCCTTTAGGAAAAAATTAGCAAATCCCATAATTATTTTTCACTAATATATTTTATAAGGAGAGGAAATTAAAGTTGATGGAGGATGAAGAAAAAGTGGTAATGAATTAAGTATTTAAATAGATTAATTAAGGTTTGAAGGAGTCAATTATATTGGATTATAATTTGGGGTAATATATGCATATAGTCCCACTGTCACAATCAAGAAATAATTTAATTTGTTTAATAATAATAATAAAAAAAAAAGAGACTTGTGGTCTTCATGAGAGATTTTTTAATTTAATTTGTTTATTTTTCAATAATGGAAATTCTTTTGATTAGAAAAAAATTGTCTTTCCTAGCTAATGGAATCTAATAACTGAGATCTCATTTCGAATAATTATTTACATAATCTTCTTATATTTGAAGTATAATTTATCAAAATAATCAGTCACTATTGATATCAATATATCTAATTAAGATCGTCAAATACTTAAAAATTCTTCTATACCCATTTTTTTGCTTTTGGAGCACATGTAACATATACGATCCCAAGATAAAGAGTCTTGAATATATAGTATGAGAAAAGCACCTATGATAGATTCATAAAAAATGTAGTAAGGAACTTGATAAAAATTGGTTATGTATATCTAAATATATTATGTTGTTTATTAGAACTGATTCTTAAAAAAATTCATAGAGTAACACTACTAGGTATTAATCAATTTTCGAACATGTCTATCAGAAATATTTCGTTAAAAAAATGAAAATATCTTTAACGAGTGCTTTTAAATTTTAGATTTTTTCATAAGTCAATCTATAGAAAATTTACTGATTTATAGTAATAATATATTAAAACTTGGATCTTTGTTAGAATTGATAGTTGCAATTAGTTTATTGCAAGATTGTGTTTTCATTTCTTCATAAATTAGACTACTTCTAGACAAATTGAAAAGTAACATACTTCTTAATCATTGATTCGAATACATAATTACATTACGTTTAGTAGCATTCTTTTATTAATGTTACTACTAATCATTATATTAATATTAATATATCAATTGGTCAAGTAAATCCACTAATAATAATCTTTTACATTGACTAGTACTATCTTCAAATTTTATTTATGTACGGATTAGGTACGAAACAAATTTATTAACTTTTGCTTAAATTCTATATTTTTATTAAAAAATTATTATTTATGTATAAATGTTGAATTACGAATTTAATAAATATTATTTCGGTGGAGAATTTAGAATCTAAAATTTTGAAATATTAGTATTTTATATTAATTAAAATACTAAATCATCACAATAAAATATTTTGTGTAGTGTAGTCCCATAAATTGGGATGCATAAATGATAGAGTGTACGCAGATCATACTTCTACCTCAAAGTAGAGAGGGTTATAATGAAATCTCAATTTTAGAAAAACAATCGTAACAGAAATAGTTGAAAGCAATTTTTTAGAAAATAAATCAAAATACATAAAATAACAAAAACAAAAGGGTCTTTTTCCTATAATTAATTATTGTACTTCAATCACATCATTTTTAGTCCCTAAAACTCTTCAAAGAGTCTTTTTCTATTGAATAAAAATAGAAGGGTCTTTTTTTCTCTCTCTATGACCAAGTAAACGGATAACTTCAATTTTGTCATAGTTAATTGATTATTCATAGAATAAATTAGAAATACGATAAATAACAATAAACACTTAGTTGTATGGTAATATTCACATTTTATTGTAAAAAAAAAAACAATAAACACTTAAGGTATATTTTGGACAAGTTTCTTAATTGCGAAATTTGAAATTCTATAATAATGGCTATCTTATAAATATCCCTCTGATATGGCTATTTGTGAAATATATCCTCGCATTTCCACCTTCTTCGGCCCAACCCAAATCCTTATTGGGTTTTGTTTAACTTAGGACTAGGTATTGGGCCCTATTTCTCTAATTCTCTCCATTTGTGGGCTTTTTAGGATAAGCCTTTTTAACCTGGTCCAAGTAAGCATGTTGGCCCTTGAGACTTGAACGAGGTAGGTCGGATCGGATCGTGCTGCCTCGTGAGTTAAATTGAAAATAAAAAGAAGAAATTACATAATTAGACATATTTACTCTCAGATATACAATTTATTACTTATACTTTTAAAATATTACGTATTTTAACACTAATTAAGAGTTTTTAACCATATATTGAGAAAAATACACTTGGATACATGTATTTTTGCTATAAGATATACCAAATCATAGAGAGGTAAGTGAGATGAGGAGGGAGGAAAGCGAGATTCGTCTGTATTCCAAATATATGTGAATCACACTAAATACATGTATATGGTGTGATTCACATATATCTGTGTACGGAATGAGATTTGTTGTGTATCCACGTAAATAAATTGTATCTAAACAAATTATACATAATTTTAACTTTATATTGCAAATCAGAGTGTATCTAAGCAAGCTCCTAAAGTAATAAGATTTATATAAATTTCAATATAAGAAAACAGATTATAGGTAGACTTAACCACTACCCCGTATAAGTAGAAAGACAATTTCTTAAAGACCTCTGCTCTAAGTAATTACAATTTTAAAATAGATAGATTTATATAAGTTTATCTACTGTGATTCACATATATATATATATATGTAGGGAACGAGATTTGTTATGTATCCAGGTAAATAAAATGTATCTAAAATTTATATATTATGTTAACTTTATATTGCAAATCAGAGTTTCTAAAGTAGTAAGATTTATATAATTTCAATATAAGAAAATAAATTATAGGTAGACTTAATCACTACCTCGTATAAGTAGAATGACAATTTCTTAAAAGACCCTTTCTAAGTAATTACAAATTTAAAATAGATAGATTTATATAAGTTTCAATATAAGAAAATATATTACAGGTAAACTTAATCACTACCTTTATAAGTAGAGCGAGAATTTCTTAAAGACACTCTACCAAAGTAATTACAATTTTAAAATAGAGTACAAATTCGAAAATTGCAATTTTGAAAATTCAACTTTTAAAGTTTCTTAACTTTTTATAATATATTCAATGGGTACATTAATTTATATTTTCCTTATTTTGTTTTACTTAATATATTTCCCTATTCTGTTCTTTGAAGTTTTTGTTCTTAACAAAGACCCAATTTTTAGACCTTTTTTTTTTCAGATTTTGGAGACGAAACAATGGCTGGAGCAGGAGCACATATCATGAAGAGAATCCCACGCATCAAATTTCCTCAACGACACCCAAAAGCTTCTTCTGGTATTCCCTTTTTTGTTTTTTTCTCATTCTTGGTGTTCCTAATTTTCTTTTTATCTATGTGTATTTATTGACTTGTTTGATCTTCTTGAAATATGTCTTTTTTTGTTTCTAATTGTGAGATATAGTGTTAGAAAGCACTAATTTGTTGTAAAGATGAAGTCTTGGAAAGAAATAGGTCCAAATTGAGCTAAATGGATATAAAGAATCCATTTATTAGCTGATGCTAGTTTGATAGATTCTGCCTTACTGTTAGAAAACCACTGGTTTATTGTTAAGGAGAAAGAATGGGGGTGAAGCGAGTCTAAATGGAGCAGGATTTATTAAGAGGATTCATATAGCCGACTTCAACTAGTTTGGGTTCCGAGTGGTGGAGTCGGAAATTTGGGCGAGGGGATTCAAGAAAAATATAAGGACATACTTGAGATTTGTACCTATAGTTTCGAGTAATTTTTTAATCGTTTAACTCCTAAATAGTAGTTTCTCTTATGTGAAGGGGATTCAATTGAATACACAACTGATGATAAGTACTTGGAAATAATCATATCATAGATAATTTTTTTTCATGCCTAGACTCTCCGTCAGTTCTTTTGCAAATCGTGAAAGGTTTTGACAGCAACGACAACATGCCTAGTGTGAACAGAAAAGTGGGGTGTACGCAAACCTGAACCCTACCTTGTGCGAGATAGAGAGGTTGTTTCCAATACTCATGTATCAAGGAAAACATTTTCAAAAACAGATAAAATTATGGTAGTCTTTTCATAGAGATTATAGGGAACGGAAATACCATTTTCTTCTCTTCCACTCTGGCCAATATGAGTTGACCTGGTAATAGCGCTTTATCTGGGAATTTCTCATCCTAGTAGGAGCTTCCCAGAGAAAAAGCTTAGTAGCCACGTTAGCAGGGCTTCCACTTCCCAATAGGTGACTCTGCCCTATTTTAGGGATATTACTAATAGTTTTATGTTGTTTTTTGATAATACTGAAGTGTTATGTGCACATTGATTTGTCTTTATGTGAATAAGCTATTGACAAGGTGGTTCGATGCGCGGAGAGGGGCATGGTCCAAATCTTCCCATTTCTGCCTTTACTATATTTGTTCATTATGGTCAATGCCTGCATTTAGAAAAACTTGAAACTGTCTGATTCTAAATGGTAGAAGTTTTGAGTTATAGTGTTTTACACTTAATCAATTCATTTAGAAGCTGAACTATTCTGTGGAGATATCTTAATCTCTTTTCAGTTAGTTGAAGGTACTAGTAAAGATTATTAACTCTCAGTTCCAAACTTCCCCAACCTTCTCAGAATGTAGGATGTTCTGACCGAGGAAGAAAAGGAACAAAGATGTTTATAATGAGGGTAAAATCACCGTTTTTACATTTTGCAATAAATGGTTAAATTCATTATATCAATATAGTATTCTGTATCGATAAAATACTTATTTTGGAACCACCTCTATATTAACACTCAAAGATCAACAAACATGACTTGCTCAAGTGAAACTTTTTCTAAAACAAAATGCATGTTCCAGCCCATTCACCTTAATCAGGCACTGGTTTCCTTTTGCATCAAGATCAAAGTGCATATGCAAAAGTTTTTAGTTTAGAAGTCTATGGTGCAACTAGATGCATAAACAGTAGCTTTTAATCTCTAACCTTCTTTATGCAGCAAGTTGATATCTTACTATTCCAATTCCTTGGATTTCTCCCTATCGTATTCCAATTCTTCTGAGTGTGTGATGCCTAGGTGCGTTACTATGTTCTCGGACATCTTCTTTTTGAAATGTTTTTCGGTCAGTAAACAGAAAAAGGAGGAAGGAGGGAGGAGGGAGTTAGAGCATGTCCTGATAAAGGATCTTGTTTGTTTAACATGGACTCCTGTCTGGCATGCAATTCTATGATTTACTACTTGCACTTAGCTTTTAGTGTGATAGATTGTTTGCCGATTTACCATATTCTTTAGTCAGAAGTTTCTTGTTCTGCAGGTTCCATGCAGCAGAACTCACAACAAATGAAAACTTCCGCAACTGATGATGTTCCTCAAACATTCTTCTCAAGATCCCCATCTAGCACGTCTGTTGCAGGGAAGGCTTCTGACCAACCTAAAAGAACACCGGTGTCTCAGGAGGAAATTGAGTCCATTTTGGTATGTATAAACTGCTCCCATTGTATTTTATTCCATTTTATGTACACTATTTCCTTATTAGTCCATTCCAAAAAGTATGACACCTTTCTGAATTTGGGAAAATTTAACTTCAAATTTTTTGTTTTACCCTTAATACATACTTGTATTTCTTTAAAGTCTCAAGCATTTTTAGCATCACAAGCTTCAAAAGTCTATCTTCCTTTCTTATACTCCGTGTCAAGTCAAACTACGCCACATAATTGAAATGGAGGGAGTATTAGCTAATCAGAACTTTATATGGCAGTAACAAAAAAAAAGAAGAAAAAAGCTTATCATTTACTTTGGAAATGCGAAGTAACTATAGGATCCTTTGATAAGATAATCTAGTTATAAATTATTAAGGTTGTTGTTTTCTTCAGTTTTATGCCAAGTGAACTCGAATATTACAAGTTCTGTTTTATTAATTTTTGTTACCAATTGTGGGAAAATGGATAATCCCCAATGTATTCCTCCTTTTATTTTAGGGAATACCCTGTATATTTCTTTAGTATTGGTTATATCAAATATTCTTTATATTGTCTAGTGCTTTGCTTTCCCATTCCTGGAGTATAAGTATTAGTCTTGTATTTTCGGATTCTTAGATTTCTATTTCTATGGGTGATTCTTTAGCTTTGATTATAGTAGTTTCTTCTTGTTATCCATGCTTTTTGTCGTCTTCTTTTTCATCTGTTTTGAGCCAAGGGTCTATCGGAAACAACCTCTTTAAGGTAGGGCTAAGGTTTGTGTACGCACAACCCTCCTCAGACCCCTCTTGTGGGATTACACTGGCTATGTTGTTGTTTACTTTTAAGTTGTTCAGGCTCTTCAAAAATGTCGACAGGTGCGTGGAGGATCCTCCAAAAATAGTGTATTTTTGAAGGATCCAACACAGGTGCTGCTTTTCGGAGAGTCCGAGCAACTTAGGTCACTCACTTTACTTTGCATTTCTTGTTTTTCTTGCTTCAGCTTTGCTTTACCGTTCAAGTATTGTTTCCATGGGACTGGAAGCCTATCGTAAAGCATTTTTGAGACTTCTATTAGTGTATATATTAATAAGAGCTACTGAAATTAAAGGGTTTCGTCTTAATGTTCTTTGTATGGGCAACAGTCGACACAATCTTCTCTCTTAGTCTAATTGAGATACTGTCAAAACAAAAGCAAATTCGTAATTGGAAAGAGCAGTGAAAGAATGTACAGAGCCTCAACTAATATGTCCATGCCTTACTGTGTTAATTATATAATCTTCATTTCCATCACTTCACATTCTGCAATCTGCGCTTAAGATGTAAACACAAGCATATAGATACTAACCTGGGAAGACAGATTCATGATGCCATATTTGTTAAGTTCAAGCCAAACAATTTTGTTATAGAGATAGTTCTATGCAAATCTGCCAATAACTGCCCTTAAAACTGTTTCTCCACTTTTACAGTTGGGTGGCTGCAACTAATTTTGAGGCGAAGATGTGCAGACAGAGGACATAGTTTTCGACGTCTGGCTTACATTTGGGTGATTTCTTTTGCATGTATGGTGTAACTGACACAGTTTTCTGGAACTATAAGTGTATTATGCAAATGACATCTTTAATTAATGATCATTAGACATTGGAGGCTAATGCGTGGATTGGCTTACTACCCCATTCCACTGTTAAGCATTAGTGAACCCTTTGATACTGAATGTAAACATTTGCAGACTATGCATTATAAAATTTTGGTCCATCTGTTTGAGAATCTGTCAAGATCTTGCAGTTTGCACCAATTGTATACTCTCTCTCAGGCTAGCTATCATTATTGAACTTATCTACATCGATATCGACCTGTTGTCCAATTGGATGGAGTCTAAGATCCACCATATGTGGTGTCAGAGTTACCTCATGCTTGTGAAAAGTAAGAATTGTTTTATCACTCACTGTTAAATACTGTATGTTGTTGTTCTGCTAGACTCTCTCTTTGCTCGATAAACGTGTGATATTTCAGATCCTCATTTCTGATGGTATCTAATGGTCTATGAATTGATCAGAAGAACATGCTAGGATTCATTACTTAAACAAAACTAGATCTTGTGCAATCATATTAAATATTTGACTATATGTTTTGTAAGTTGTTTGGATTACCTGATTCTTATTTTTTACGTTGTTTTTGTTAAGAGTTCTTTCGAACATCACTGCTAAGAGTTGAACTTCTCATTTGGGACAGAACTCTTCCTGCACAAAAGTTTTCTGCATTTCTTATTACATGCCATTGCCATTACAAAACTTACAGCTTGTATGTACAACAACCCAAAAGACAAGAACAAACAATCTACTCAAAAACTGAAGCAATTCAAGCTTCAGAGCTCTTTTCTACCATCTTCTCAAGTATCACAGACTTAAGATTCACCATTGGTGGTCCTTTCTCTCTACGTTCGAGTTCTTCGAGCCTGAAAGATATCAACCTATCCCAATTCCCACCTTCAAAAAGCACAGCAGCCTTACCATCAGTAATCCTCTGCACAATCCCACAATACATATAATATGGATTATTAGAATTCTTGACAATAGCAATCATCCCAGGTAACAAAAGTGGCAATTCAGGTGGCTTTGGTTTCTTCACAAGACTTTGATTAAAACCAGAAACCATACTTGATTCTGTTTTCTTGGGTGGTGGATTTTTCTCTATAAATTTCATTAGACCCTTCTCACCTCCCGGAAATCCGCCAGTAAACCCCATCATTTCTTTCTCAAATCCGTCCTCCGGTATCTCCCCAGTCTCCTTGTTTTCTTGATTATCATCATCACTAGCTGCTGCTGCTGATCCTACTGCCTTTTGTTCTTCGGAAATCGACTTTTTTAGCTCTTTCTCTATACCCTCTTCTCCATTACACAGACCTCTACCTCCAAGAATCTCATAAAGATTGAATTTTGCTATTGGTGTAACTGAGTTTGAAGATGATTTCATAGTTGATTTTGTATGAACACTACTACTGAGGTTGAGATTGACAGATTGACCAAGAAAGTTTGATTTTTTAAGAGGTGGGGTTTTAATTTGAAGGCTTGAGAGTTGAAAGGAAGAAGCAGAAGCCATGGTTTTGATTTTTTTCAAGAACTTTGGATTTGGGAAAGATGATGGTAGAGGATGAGATGAGAAGTAGAAATGGGAAACTGTAATTTGTCCTTTCAAATTCTGACCACCAATCTGTTTATGTTTTGATATCTTCTATTGACAAATGAAACACATGAATGATGTTATCTTCCTTGGAAAAAGATTAAACTTGCACTTATGTTTTACACCATACTTGAAAGAATCAGGACCACACGTGAGGGGTTGTGTTAAAAGTAAATCATAATTTTTATATTTATTTATGAAATTACACGAGATATATTATGTTTTTTCTTTATTAGTTTAAGTTTTTTTGAAGAGATGATTATATGATTTAACATGATGATCAGAGTATATAAAGGTATTAGGTTCGCGCTATGTTGCTATTTGTTATCAAAAGGAATTTCTAAAAGTCAGGACCACACATGTGAAAGGGGTCTTGTAGAAGATATAGTTAATTAAATAAGAGGGCGTTTGAATTGACTTAAAAATTGATTCAATCACTTTTAAGTCAGTTTTTTTATTTTTGGAAGTGTTCGATAAATATAAAAAATAACTTAGAGTAAGTAAAAAATGACTTAAAATAAGTTAGAAACTGTTTGACAAAGTTAAAAATAATTTTAAAATGACTTAAAATAAGTTTAAAATCAGAAGTAGGTCTTCCTCTGCCTTTTATTTTTTAACTTATAAATCATTTAAGTTTGATATTTTATTTTTGATTTAAAAGCTACTTTTTAAGTTAATCTAAACAGCCTTTTAAAAGTGTGTTTTTTTAAAGACGTAATTTTCACATATAGCAAACATAAAAATCATATTTGTATGTTATAAATGTAGTTTGCATAATTGCATTCCATAACAAATTTTATGTTTGCTATGGAGTTTTTGATTTGTATAATTCGCTAGATACATTCAATTTTATTCAGATTGTTTAGTTTTGTATAAATTCATTTATAAATTGTAATTTGTATAATAAGATCTAGATTAATCATAAGTGTATAGGACGAAATATATGTATATGTATTTGCATATACACTTTTCTCTCGTTTCATACAAACACAAACACATTTTATACATTCTATATCGAAATGTATAAAATGCCTAATTGTATATCGGAAATGACTAATTGTATAACGAATAAGATTAAAAAAATGAAATGTTTGTTACAAATTACAAATAAAATAAACCATAGCTATAGTATTTAATTTGAATAACATGTTTTGATATTTCATACCATTTTTTCTTTAATATACATTATTAAACACAATTTAGAGATAATAAGTAATTGATAAAAGGTGTATACAATAAGTATTAAACACAATTTAGAGATAATAAGTATTGACAAACACAAGTGGTGTTTAGAAAAAGCGCATTACATAAATCTTATTTATAATTCTGTGAGGCAGAAAAACTATTTTCCATAAATTCTTAATTTTCTAAACTTGATTTGAAAGAAATACAAGAAAGAATCATGGCTAATATATGAATTCTTATTTCAATTCGTTGACGACTATTTTTCATGATGTTTGTCTTTGTAGTTAGTTTTACTAAATTCTTATCATGTTAAATTCAATTGTTAACGACTCTTAAAACAATATTTGCTCCATGAGAGTATGTTGACAATTCTGATAATGAGTTTTAAAGGATCAATAAATAACTAGCACAAAGTATACTAGCTTCTATTTTCAAACTTGAAGCAAGTTGCTTGCAGAACGAGAACGATTATTTTCTACTTAATAAGTATAAGGAGAGGGAAACAAAGTTATAAAGTCGCCGTTGCATATGGTATTAGCGTAGAAAACTCGAGTTAAACTTGATGTCATTAAATTTACCAATAAGATGGAATCTAAATCCTAAAAATTGAATCAAACTTTAGCTTGCTTATTAGAATACCAAAGTAAACTTGTAGATTTATAAACATATCTAATTCAACTTGTTTACAATTTCTTTTATGTTGTTCATGATTTTTATTCTTTTTGTTATTCATGAATTATAATCCAAATGATAAATAGATTTTCCTTAAATTAATATTTTAAAAAAATTATGCAACTTTCATATTTTCAAAAAACTAAAAGAGTAAGATAAACAATTTAAAAAAGTGTAAATGTTAGTATTCTATAAAAGGGTTATACGTAGATACTTCTTCGATAAAAATATGAAAATTCATAAATAATTCATTGATAGCAAACACGTCAGTAAAGGTGGATCGAGCTCTTCTAAAGAGTAGTAAAGTAGAAATTTCATTAATACACTTGACTAGAAGCAAACATTTTGATGAAGAGCTATCAACTTCTAGAAGCAAGCATCTCTTTCGAGAAATTATAAAAAAATCATAAATATCATTTGGCTAAAAATAAACACATCGACAAGACACACATACTTCTAACTTTTCTATACAATGAATAGTGTAAATTTCATAAATATCCTCGGCTAGAAGCACATCAACAAAAACTTACCCGCTTCTATAAGCAATCACCTCTTCGGAGAAAGTACAAAAATTTCATAAATACCCCTTGGCTATAAACAAATACGTCAGCAAAGAGGTGATTTCTTCTGGACTATTCTAAATAGTAGTAAGAAGTACTGAAATTACATATATACCCTCGACTAAGTAGACACGTCAACAAAGAGACGCCTACTTCTAAACTCTTCTAGAGAGTAGTAGAGTAAAACTTTTATAAAAACCCCTCGGATAAAAGTAGACTCACTGGTAAAAAGATATCTCTATATCTAGAATCTCTTCAAAATAGTAGCAAGAAGCATTGAGATCTTATACATACTCTCGATTAGAAGTAGACACACAGAAAGAGGCGCCTGCTTCGAGACTTCTTCTGTGTAGTAAAGTATCGAAATTTCATATATACCCTTGGCTAAAAACAATTCAATATTTAATCGA
This sequence comes from Solanum pennellii, assembly GCF_001406875.1. Classification (NCBI taxonomy): domain Eukaryota; kingdom Viridiplantae; phylum Streptophyta; class Magnoliopsida; order Solanales; family Solanaceae; genus Solanum; species Solanum pennellii. The sequence continues at coordinate 69,819,175 of NC_028644.1, forward strand.
GTAGTTAATAGAGGGTATATAGCAGGTGTCAGCCCTAACTCTATGGTAAAAACAAACAATCGTCAAGGTTATTTTCGACATAATATCCCATTATCTGTGATACCCCAATTCGAATCCACATTTCAATTTTTAGCAGCCAACAAACCCCATCGCCTCCGATCTTCTCTCTCAATAAATTTCCCCAATTTCTCTTCTCTCTCTACAAATTCTCTCTCTATACGTATCTATATACGTATACTGTACACTATATTGTTGTATTCTATATCGAAAAACCGATTCGAAGAATAAGGTCAAGAGCTTTCTGGAAGTTTCCGGCGAGTTTTCCGGCAGATTCGAATCGGTTGCATTCCGGCGGTGGGGGATTGTGATGGAATTTGTTTAATTGCTGTTGTGTTGTTGTTGTTGTTGTTTTGGAACTGGAAGGGAATTAGGGCTTGTGGAAGTTTGTGTCATTTTACTGATTGGGGGAACCAGCGTTTGATTGTTAGATTTGAATTGGGTTTACAGTGTCCGGGAGTGAATTAGGGTTTCGGAGGTTAAGGGATTGAAAAAAGAGGTTTAGGTTTAGGTTTTGGGATATTTATAGTCATGCCTCGGAGTTCAAAGCATAAATCGCATAAGCAGAGCAAGTATAGTCCGAAGGAGGGTAGGGATTATTCGTACTCGGATTCGGATTCCGAAGTGAAAACCAAGGAGAAGGAGAAAGAGAGGAGTAGTAAGGAGGATAGTCTGGCTAGGGTTTCTAAGGATTCAATCCATTCGGGTTCTGGTGAGAAGAGAAAACATTCTTCCCAATCTAAGGAAGGCAAGGATGGTAAAGATCTAAGTGGGTATGGAAATGGTGATGCTTCGGAGGAGTATGTTTCTTCTAAGCGTCGGAAAGAGAAGGTAGAGGCAGGTGGTAGTGGTGGTGCTGATAGATGGAATGGTGCTGCTGATAATGCATTGAAGGGAGAAAGTTTGAAAATTGATGCAGACAAGGGTTCTAAGGGGAAGGAAACAAAGAGCTCAAGTGATTCCAAGAGTAAAAGCAGTAAGAAAGAAGGTAATGTTGCCTCATTGGTGGAAAAAGAAGAGAGTAAGAGTGGAAGAGTGGAGTCAAAGAGGAAATCTGAGAAGGATTCTGGTCGAAAAGAAGGCAAGGATTCCAAGGAGGTGAAGGAAAAGGAGAGAGGGTCAGACAGGGAAAAGAAGGGTCACGAGAGTAAGCGTGATGATGCTGACAATGTGAAGAAACAAGGGTCTCAATCTGGTGATGTTACTGAAGAAAAGCAGAACAAAAAAGGTAGAGAAACTGCTGGTAAGGTAACTTATTTGAGTGGTATTTGTTTTATTGGAATGTTTAATTTGGTTATAGGAAGACTTGATCATGCTCATTGCTCACCCTGGTTTTTTGCTCTGTCCTAGGTTTTAGTGAATTGTGTTACTACCTTCTAGGAATATTCCAACATAATTTCAATAGAAAACAATAATTGATATGTAACATGTTCAAGTTCTAACATTTTCGAGGTTAAATCGAAATTGATATCATAACATGTTCAAGCTCTAACATTTCCAAGCTTAAGAATGGGTATAATATTCTGGTCCAATGTGACTCCAGGAAAGTAAATTCTGTAACCTTCTTTTGTTCAAGCATCTGGGTATGGTTGCATAGTGAATTTGCAGTGGTTATGCACTTGTCAAATTGTTTTTCCTTTTGGTGGGGAAGCACTCTCTATATCTGGTGTAAGAGTAGTAGGATCCCGTTGTGAATTTTATCCAGAATTTAGACGATTCTTTTCTGCGTTAATTGATCTGGGTACACTAGTGGGAACTGTTTTAAACTCTAAACTAGGAGCCCTTCATGGAAATAAGGCAAAAAGAGATTCCTGTCTCACTCTTGTTGGTTTAGTAGATGTGGAGGACATGGTCAAAGGAAATGGAGATTGTCTCTATCGTTTATGAAATGCGTGATCTTGTTCCTGATGGTTAATTGCGAGAGAAACTGCTGTAGTTACGTCTGTATTGCATTCATTTGGTCTTGTCTTATTTAAGAAAATGTGTATTTGGGTGTTTGTTCAAGTAATTTCCCCTATGCTTCCATGTAGTGAACATGATATATTTTGTAACTTGATGTGAGAGCTGTTAAGATTGGTGTTAGAGGATTATCTTACTCTCCCCTCTGAGTTGTGGGTTGTATGTAGCTTGGCTTTGAAGTTGAATTTTGCTTGTCAATGAAATTGCTTTGCATGAGCATTTTATTGCATCACTATTCATTTTACTTTTCAAGTGTGCAACTCCTTCGATATACTAAGCCAAGCTGTAGAAATGTCATGGTAAAGAAGGATTATTTGTTGGATAATGTACGTTTCTGTAATGTGGGGGACCTGTAAGGATTGGTGTTAGAGGTTATCCAGTAAAAATAATTATGGTATCAAGATACTTTTTGGTGTTGTTATATCTATTGCTTCATTGCTCTTATCATTTCTATGTTGGTTAATGTGATCCCTTTTCACTGAAGGGGTAATTGCTAAGTGTTTAACCTTTTATCTTGTAAATTTTCTTTGACCTTTATAGAGTGGTCTATCCAAAATGAGGTACCAAACGTTGACTTGGACAAAGATGCTGAGAAAAGGGCCCGGAAGCGAAGAGAAATTCCTGGAGATCGGGATAAATATGACGATGACATAAATGAGGGCGATGAAAGACGGTTATCTTCGAGGTCTGAACGTACTAAAGGTGAAAAACAGCGACATGAGAAACATAAAGAGTACAAGGAAGATGCCGATAAAGATGACAGGCACAAGGATGATAGGTATCGCGAGGACGTTGATAAGGACAGAAAACGGCGTGATGATAAATATCGAGAAGATAGTGATAGAGATAATAGACGTAGAGATGACAAGTACCTGGAAGATGTTGACAGAGATAGCAGACGCCGGGATGACAAATATCGTGATGATGGTGACAGGGATAATAGGCGCAAGGATGGTAGATATCGAGAAGATGATGAAAGAGACAGTCGTCGTAGGGATGACAAATATCGTGAAGATGGTGACAATGATAACAGGCATGGGGATGATAAGTATCGAGAGTATGGGGAGAAAGATGGTCATCATGATGAAGATAGATATCATGAAGAGGGTGAAAGAGAAGATAGGCAGAGAGACATCAAGTATAGAGAAGACAGTGAAAGAGATAAAAGGCGCAAGGATGAGAAGCATCGGGACGATTTTGAAAGACATGGCAGATGCAAGGATGGTAGTGAAGCAGATGAAAGTGATAAAAAGAGGAGACTCAATGATGCCAAGTATGGGGATGAACGTGCTCCGAGAGACCATTCAGGTGACCGGACTGATGCGAAGCGTTCCAGGGATGAGGGTCATGCTTCTGATTTGCATTTGAGGAGGTCAGGTATGCATGAAGGTAACCCTGGTTATGATCGTGCAAGGTATAAAGATGAGCCAGGAAGAAGGAGAGCGCTTGATAAAGAGGATCTTGGAGATATTAGATCTCGGAGCAGTAAAGATCAGCGATCTGATGCAGAGAAGAGATCCATAAGCAGTGCTAGAGTAGAGTCTGTCACTGATCGTGGAAGGTCTACCTCAAGGAATGCTGATGCAGAACTTACTCCACAAAAAAGCAGGTGGAAGTCTTCACCTAGTGCTGGACCTCATACTACAAGAGATAATTACAGGCAAGTATTCACCAATTTTCTTCTACATGCTGTATCTTGTATGCCAATGTAGATGAGATCCATGAGCGAGAACTGAAATCATCTATTTGTTTACTTGATTTCTTGAATAATCATGATTCGACCTCTTATCCTCCCATGTTTGTAAACTTGTAAGATTTGAACCACTTTTGCGCCAAGATCTCTTCTTATTTTTGGCTAGTAGCTAATACAATTTGCGTTGCCCCCCCTCAGGGCGGCTAAGTAGATGAGGTGTAGGCGATAAACCCAGAAAATTCTCTAGTTCTTGTTGCTGCTACAACCCTTTGTGTGAGCTCATTGTTATTCAGCACTTCCTATGGTGTGCTGTAGCAGGTTGCACTGTAGATTAGGTCAAGGTGTGTTTAGTTGTCTCAGAGACTACGTTTACTGTAAAAAGATGGTGTGATGTAGGGCTGGAGAGTTTTTACCAAGGAAAATATTAGCTGGTTGATAGAATGATGAGGATGTTTGGTTAACTTCTTTAGACAGCACCAGTTTCAAATATGAGAACTAGGAAGATATTTTTATGAACATATGCCAAAACTGAACACAGCACCGCGGTGAGCATAGAGTGAGCGATATGCTGAAACTCATTTTTACATTTGATTATTTGATGTGTCGCTGATATTTATTCCATGAGCAGAGATGAATCTATGTCTTTATCTGCGGTCTGCTCAGTTTCAGTGGATTGACGAAGCTAGTGATGTTTTTTGGTTTATGATAAGTTCTTACCAAATTGATTAATTTGATTTTATTCGGAAACAGCTACCTTGTGTGTTATTTTAAGTGTGGATTTTGTGATTTGTAGAATAACTCACATTTATAAATGATGTACGGTGGCTTTCCTATAACTTTAGTATTATTTCTCTGGTTACTGTGATTAATGGGCTGTGATAGAGTTCAGAGATGGGCGTGTTGCTGATTGAAAAATGAATGCTAGTAGTGATTAGTGAATTTGTGCATTACCTTTTCCTATTTGCATTTCAGAAGCCTTTTTCCCTGTTCTGACTGAAGGTATATTGGTGTGAGATAGGTGAAGGAAGACGGTGCCACTACTTATGATTGCAACTTTTGGTTTTAGTAGTGGTAGTAGTCTTCGTACTGCATTTTGGCTTCAATCAGTTTTAAAATGCGAGCAATTTATTAGTTAGTTAGAATAAAAATTATTCTGTTTTGTTTCCGCTCTTTTGGTTTGGAATTATTCCTTACTAAAAATCTTGGAATTGTTGATCTTCCGCTCAGTTTCTTAATCTTGGAATTATGCCTTTCTCATGAACATAATTACTGTTTGTTTTAGAGCAACATTTGGATGCTAAAGTTGAGGATTGGACATTTTGTGCTAATATTCAAGAACAGCTGTAGAGGTGCTATGTTTGGTTTATGGTTTTGCTGCACATTTTCAAAAAACACATATGACCTTACTCAAAAAGATCTTATGTCTCACACCAGAGGATTTAATAATTTTGCTCGATAAAACCTTCTTGATCGCAAGCGAGAGATCTAGTTGTTTTGGACCTTGTGTTTTTCTGCTTAATGGGTGATGCGAATATTGATTTATTTCATGTTGCCAACAATTTCGTCTGTTTGCTCGATCAGTTTTAACTTTTAACAAAATCTGACAATGATATGTTCTGCCCTTCTGTCTACCAGGCTGTCAAAACAAGAAGAGTCCAAATACAGGGATTACCCGTATGAAGAAAGGATTCGACATGGTGGAGCATCTCGAGATTATGCTGGTTCTGGTGCATCAATTGAGAGAATTTCTTCATCCCGTTCAACAGAGAAAATGATTCAGAAGGAGGACATCTTTCTCGGAGATCACTCAGCTGAACGACGGCTTAAATCAGATGTTCGCAGTTCTCCCATGCATTTGGTGGATAGATCTCCTACTTCAGCGAGCAATGAGCGAAGACACTTGAATAGATCTGATGTTCGCCGGAGTCTTGATGTTGAGGATTCAACACAGAGAAGTGGTGGTGGTTCCAGGGAAGTAAAGGAAGGCAGAGGAAATCGTGACTTTGCTGGCGATGCATTTGCAGGTGATGAACTATCTCAAATGGATGGAGATAATGCCTCAGATTCTTCTCCTTTTATCAGAGGGAGTCATTTGTCAGGCAGTTCAAAGTCTGCTTTACCTCCCCCTCCTCCATTTAGGTCTGGGGTTGACAGCCCATCAATGTTTGGCTCTTTGGACGACGACAGTAGAGGGAAGTCTACCAACCGTCACAGAAGAATTAATGATCCGACTATAGGAAGAATGCAAGGAAATGCTTGGAAGGGGGTTCCAAATTGGCCGTCACCTCTGGCAAATGGTTTCATGCCTTTCCAGCATGGTCCACCTCCTGTTGGTTTTCATCCCGCAATGCAGCAGTTTCCTGGACCACCAATGTTCGGTGTTAGGCCTTCAATGGACTTGAGTCACCCTGGGGTTCCTTACCATATGCCAGATGCAGACCGCTTTTCTGGCCATGGGCGCCCAATGGGTTGGCGAACTCCACTAGATGATTCATGTGGTCCTCCATTGCATGGATGGGATGCTAACAATTTTGGTGAAGAAGCTCACCTTTATGGAAGGCCAGACTGGGACCAGAATAGGACATTGTCCAACAATAGTCGGAGTTGGGAGACAATTGGTGATGTATGGAAAGGGCCAATAAGGGGCACCAGTGTGGAGGTGCCATCTGGTTCACAGAAGGAGGTCTGTTCAATTCAGGGCCCTGATAATTCTTTTGCTTCTCAGTTGGCTCAGCAAGCTCTGGGTGAACAAAAGCAGACAGATCAAGATGCTGAAAGCAATGATATCAGTTTTCAGTCCAGCAGTGTCCCTGGAAGGAACACTCTAGAAGATTTGAAAATTAATCATGAAGAGCAACCAATTGACGTGAAGTCATCGGGGAAAGGAGAAGCTAGTCTTAACAATGTTTACCTCAAAAAGCTTGATATCTCAGCAGATCTGACAGATCCCGAGTTGTTTGATCAATGTACTAGTTTAATGGATGTTGAGCAGATCTTGACATCTGATAACTCAAAGATCTTATTCTTGGAGGTAAAGCGGGTAACTGAGTTATTTCTTTGTTTATTTATTTCTTTCATCACTGGAAGTTAATGTTTATTCTTCTTCTAGCAGGGTGCTGTAGAATCTAATGTAGTGCTGCCCAGCAAATTTTCAACTGTTCCACTCATTGCTACTGTGGCTGATTCTGTTTTTCAGGTGTGTGCTTTGTGCAAGATGCATATGCATTTCGAGTTGGAAAGTTAAATACTTTTTTTATCGACTATATTATTATGTAATAATTTTGTATGTTGCTATGCTGCTTATGCTTCTGTTACCTAGGACTAGTGTCTTGTATGTACTCGTGCAATGCATGTTTGTTGGGGTTACTTACATTGATGTCTTGTTACTATTGTTCGCTCCACATATCTTGTTTCTCCTTTGTTTTAGGAGAAAAACAATCATGCTTTGGTCTTGGTCTCCATTTTATTGATGTGCAGAAGATATTTGCTCTTTATGGTCTTTTTTAGCAAGTGAAAAAATGTGGGATAGTAGTTGCGTTCAATTTTTATTTGTGTAGAACAGAAATTTTCATGGGTTATAGTTGCCTAACCTAGTTGCTCAGTTTTTAAGTGAATCAGTTTTGTCTTTTATATAAATAAATCCATGCTGTCTAGTTTCTCTTATTTAATAATGTGATGATGTGTCCCTATTGCAGAAAGCCATTTCCCTTTACAAGAAGAGGAGGGGGAATATTGAATTCACAAATGGTGGACATTTTACTTTTTCTGGTCAGCTAGGTGTGTCCTCTCTTGCGCCTAAATTAGAGAATTCAAGTTCAGTTCACGGTAAACTTGAATGCTCCGGTCTGGTGGATGATGCGCTAGTAGAGGAGGGTGATGAGGGGACTGATCTCCTTGTTAGTTCTATTAGTTCTGAGGAGGTTGTACTTTCACAAACCACACTTCAGGAGCTGTGTGAGCCAATGGGTTTGAACCCAGGCGAGAAATTATATCTCGCTACTTCCATAGGTGAAGAAGCTATCCCGACCGAGAAATCAGATCTCCCTTCTAGCTTGGATGAAGGAGCTGTTCCGACTGAGAAATCAGATTGTCCTACTACCATGGATGAAGGAGCTATCCCAATCGAGAAACCAGATCTCCCTACTAGCATGGATGAAGGAGCTGTTCTGAGTGAGAAATCAGATCTCCCTACTAGCATGGATGAAGGGGCTGGGCCGAGCGAGAAATCAGATCTCCCTACTAGCATGGATGAAGGAGCTGGCATGGAAGCTGATACAGTTGTCGATGTGGCTCAGGAAATTAAAGTTTTAGAAGCTGCGGAAGAGGTGGGCCAAACTGATGCCCTTGCTTCTCTGGTGTGTAAAGATTTGATGGGGGCTGATGATGACGTCAAAGAAGAGACGTTTGTTGATGCTAAATGTGATGCTCTTCCACACACTGATGTGTCTACTGAGGTATTTGAGGCAGTGGTGCCAGAGTCAATTGAGTCTAATTTGAGTCGGATACAGCATTCTTCTGAAAGTACACATTAAGACAATTTATTTTTCCGAGTTTTTGAAATGCCCCTTTTATATTCCCATCTTCTGTTTTGTCTGCTTGCTGCTCTTTAGCTAATCAATAAAACTCTTCAGTTTTCTTTATGCTCTTGCTCTTACCTTCTTGTTTTTCTGTTCCCAGAAAGCAACCACAATCCATTACTCTCCTACTAATGGGTTGTGTGTTACTTGTCTAATGTTGGTTATCGTATTTTATTTGGAATGTTGGTATATATGCTATTCTATATAGTGCCCTAATAGATCTAGCGAGGATTTGGATGCACATCTCACCATGCTCTTGGCTGATTTCTGGTATGAACCTCCATCTTTTTTAACCTTTTTTTTCTTATTTGCATGCGTAGTTGCCTTACTGGAGCATTTTTTGCTTCACTCATGCTAATTTTAGGTGATTATTAGTGTGTTTTTTAAATAAAAAAACTACTACAAGTGTGTCGTCATTGGTATTTGCTATTTTAAGTGGCTTTTGAACTGCGAATTTTCGTGAATTGTAAAACTTATACACCATGCTTTTTCAACCAAACATTATTTTGAGGAAAAAAGGCAAATATAAATAAATGGTTACGAAATTAGTCTCTTTTTTTTTTTTCATTTGTGATCAATTGTACGTATTTTCTTATACTCTCCGTAACTATGCTTTGTGAAAAAGATTTTCACTTTTATATTTTACTCTGAACACATTTTCCAAATAATTTTAAGTTATACACCATATGAATAAAATGGTAAAATATATTCTTCATGTTTGTTTCCACTTTCTTTGCCATCATAGTTGAAGACGTATCGATGACATTTTAGAACACGTTTATCCTAGTTTGTTTAATTGGCGATATATAAATTTGTCCTATAATCAAATCAAACACAGTTAGATTTTGTGTTAAGCTTAAGTTTGATATCCTCTTATTCCATCGAACTTAGCTATTGTTTTCTCCCGGAATACCCATCAACCAATAAAAAAAATTCATTTAAGCGTCTAACGTGACGTGTTTGTTCGTTAGCTTCATTAATTTTGCTTAAATACAATGAACGATGCTCTATTTTTCTTTTTCTTTCTAAAAATCATTGTATTTGTCACATGTTAATACAAAAATATAGGAATATATAAATCCAAATTATTTATTAATTTTTTTAAAAAATATTTATTTATTTTTAAAAAAGGAGAATTCTTTTTAAAAGAAAAAAACATAATAACTTTTTTGAGAGGATATCTTTAATCAAATAAATATGGAAATATAAACTTCAATCCATAAATTTTTTCGTTCGTTATTTTGCAAATATCTTGTCACCTTATGATTTCACAATGCAAAATATACACCACTATCTATGACTCGAGGTGAATATTCACGTGGAACGATTAATTCATATGCTTCCGTTAATTGCTAATACACACACATCTAATTTCTAATAAGCTTTTTAAATGAATAAACATTTTGTTCAAAATTTTCAAGTTATATATCTCCATTTAATTATGATTATATAAATATAATTTTAAGCAAATATTTATGTAGAAGGAACGGTACACATGTTTTGGTTAATTCCAAAAGAAGAATCATATAAATTTGGGGCATTTGATCCAACACTATTAACAATAAAAATATATCAATAAGTTAACATAAATAAATATAAATTATCCGTTATATATCAAAATTAAAAATCTACATATATCAAAAATTATAATTTAATCATAACTAATTTCAATATTATTAATCATATCATTATTATTTAATACTATTATATTCAATATTATTTTTATAATACGATTTAGATAATCATAACTAATCTCAATATTATTAATCATATTGATTATTATTTAATATTATTATATTTAGTATTATACTTACGATTAAGATATGATAGATAACGGGGACCAAACATGATGACTTAACAACCATAACATCCATCATAGCAAGTCTTCTCTTCGTCTTCGTTTTCGTATCTTCGTTTTCGCCTGATTAATTATACAGGTTCGTTACGATTTCTTCCATTAATTATGATTTTTCCAGTTAGGTGAAACTTGAGAATGTTGAAGAGCTAATTCTGCTTTTGTTTCATGGAGTAATTTCGCTTAATTTTTGTTAACACTTGAACTTTAGTATTCATTACCCTAATCCCAGAAATTATTACATTTTTAGAACCATTTTTAGTTTTTTAAGCTAAAATGGTTGGACTATGATGATTTATAGAGCTGATCTCAACTAATTTGGGATTTAATTTATATAAAGACTTGAACTTTACTACTAATTATCCTAATCCCAGAAATTATTAGCTCTCTTACATTTTTAGAACTTTTTAGTTTTTTTTTTTAGCTGAAATAGTTTAAGTATGATTGATTTGTAGAGCTGAATTAAACTAATTTGGGATTGAAAAGTAGTTTATTGATTGATTGTGTTGGGGATTATGATTGACCATGTTTAATTTGTAGTTGAGTAGTGATACTACTAGCTTTAGGTTACCATTCAAGTTATTTTGTGTTGCACTGATTACAACGACAACATACCCAGTGTAATCCCATTAGCGAGGTGTGGGGAAGGTAGGATGTATGCAGAGCTTTTTATCCCTATCTTAGTGGGGTAGTGATAGATTGTTGGCTCGAAGGGGATGTCATCCTAGAAATTATAGTTATGAAAGACAGGTTGAGGTAAAGCTCAAAGGTGACCTTCTTATTGAATTGGAGTAGAACTCTTGATGAAGCATTGTGGCATTCTTATGGGGATGGGTAGAATGCATTACTAGCAAAAGAATGTGTTTTTATTATAATGAATCATCTGACGAGTTGTACAGCCGACTTTAACAGATTTGGGACTGAGAGGTAGTTAATTGATTGATTGCGTTGGGGAATATGCTCGGTCATGTTTTATTCATAGTTGGCTACTAGTAATAGCTTTTAGGTTACTTTGGAGAAGTTAAGTGGTTCAATGATTGTAATCTAGAAACTTTAGTTATGAAGGACAGAGGTTCAAATTAAGCTCAAAGGTGGTCTTCTTATTAAAAATGGAAGAGAACTCTGGATGTAGCATGCCGTTGGGTGATTCGTAGTGGGAGGGGTAGAACATATAGTTGACATGGATAAAATGACATAGTCTAAAGCAATATGGAGTGTGAAAGCAGATAGTTAACTTCTTTGGCAAATGTTTTTCTCTGTGTGGTTCCTGATTTCAATGGGAAGTTGGTAGGTAGATCCACCTATTGGTCTTGCTTTTGCTTCTATATGGGGAGTTGCATAGTGGAAACTTTATCCTCTTAATAGTCACATTAAATCCTATTGCTAGTGGATGTGATCCCTATTTATAACCTTCTTTAACTCATCAAGGTACAGTTTAAGAAATTGATCCATAATAATTGAGCTGTTCTCCTGCTATTTAACTATTAGCGTAATGCACAAAACAGGGGAAACTTTCGGGCCCACAATAATTCTTCCAAGCAAGCCAATGCTTACAAGATACTGTTCTGCACTCCAAATCTGAGGCACATCTACTATTTACTGATTCCTGACAGCTACTATGGATTTTTTTTATGACTGAAAAGTCCGTTTGGGCCAACCCGTTGGATCAACTGCAACTTTCATTACTCGGGGATAACAGGGCCCCCCTTCTACCCCTCTCTACTTTTTTTGTGAGGATAGTAACACCCCTCTCTACTTAAATACCATGTTTAGTTCACAATTCCCTCAACCAAACCATGCTTAGTTCAAAATTCCCCAAACCTTTGCAATTTGAGCTAAGCCTTGGGGCTGCTACATTGTTTGAATGGCACTTCTATATCAATGGAAAAAACCTCTGCATCAATTTTCAGAATCAGGAAGCAAAACTTTATGTCCACAAGAAAGGGAAATCCTGCATTGTATTCTTAAATATTTGCTGATTGCCATGCATATGTTTTCTTCCATTTTGCAGTCTGCAGTTTATTGCTTGGAAATGCTGATTTGCTGATAATTCTTGTTGTACTTTATCCAGTCACCGATTTGTGGGTTTGCTGGAAAATATTAACTTCATGGTGGTGTACCTCGAGCACTAGAATTTTTCTGAGAGATTGTTTTCAAGCTTCAATAGTTGGTGAGAACTCTATCCAGCAACCAGAATTGTCCGTAGATTTGGATGTATTTTTTTCTTTGACATCTAACTTAAACATTCTTAAAGTGAAAAAAGTGTCATCTCAACAAAATTAATCTCACCTTTATCTCTTTGCTTCTTTCCTGTTATAATAGATCTATTTATAGATTGACTTGAAGAAAATTGAGAAGTTCTATATCAATGTTGAATATGTTTAGCCCCAGGAAGCTACCTTGGATATCTGGTACAGATGACCAGAAAAAGGTACTAGCTTTTTCTTGCTTATGATCTAGCCATCTAACTTGGCATTTCCTAGTTAATTATTCTCAAGTTCATTCGTTATCTTTGTGAAGTGAAGGAACACTGAGTTTTGTTGTGACTTTGCAGGTAGTTCTAACTGCTGTAGAAGTAGAATCTCTTCGGTCAGAAATTGCTGCTTTGGAAGAAAGAGAAGCTCATTTAAAAGCTCAGTATGTTTTGATGCTTTAATTGTGTTCTCTCATTATCTACACTAATTAAAATGTGAATTCATAGGTTTACAGCAAAAGCATAAAAGCTTCGGTAAGTTCTTTTTTTCCTTAGGTGACTTGGCCTTTAAACATAGAGTCTTTCTATCACATTTATAAGATGTGCAGAATGTGCTAACGTGGACTATGACATGCATGTATAATGAAACTGCCTTATATGCCCAAACTCTCTACATATGAACTTGCTTCAGTCTTTAGTTATGAAAATCCTTTAGGTAAGAGGACACATCCTGAGTGCATCTTTACATGTGGGTTCATAGAACCATCGGGGATAGTTGATAGGATAATAAGAGACAAATAACAGTAAGCAGGAAGTTCCTGTCATCTGCCAACTTGGGAACTTAGGGTCGAATCCCAGCAAGAGGCGACATTAGTTGAATTCTTCCCACCTACCTAAACCTTGATGGCAGAGCTACCTAGTGCCTGGCTGGTTGGAGGCAGCTAATACTTGGTGGACTAGTTGAGGTGCACACGAGTTGGCCTGGGCACTGCCATCATAAAAAGAAATAAATTAAAGGAAAATTTTGGAGTAGGAAATGTGAACACCCTTCAAGATATTGCCGTGAGAGTTCTCTTCAATGAACTAAGACACTTCCGGTCCATGCTTTTAAAACAAGAAAGAACACATTGGGAAAGTGAATAATATTGTATTTCTAGGTAGTAGAAAGTTTAGATGTAACTGTAACATAGTATGACTGGCTTTCTACTTGATGAGGAAAGACTTAACAACAACTTACCCAGTGTATCCCATATGAGCTATCAATATGATGGCATCCTCTGGAACAACCTCCAGTATCTTTTATTGAGAATTCATGGATTTGTCTAAAGCAGTACTATTATTTGAGTTCTGATATATCTATATATATCTTTCTATTCACAGATTAGAACATATTGACGAAATACTGCAGTCTGCTCGCATGTCGGGTTATTTGTATCTGAGAACGGTACTGAAATACCAAAGATCTGTCCTTTTCTTGTTATCTCTTGGACTTATCAGACTTAAATTATGAAAATCTTATTCTTGCTTTTGATCGACAGAGATGGGAGGCTTTACCAGGGGAACCTCTTCCAATCGATGATGACACTGAAGTTGATGACTGGCTTCCTAAATTTCTTGTTCTTCAGGGATCGGGTATTTTCTTGTATTCATCATCCATAGGTAATTATACGGGAACTTCCAATTTCAGAAGTCACATTTTTTTGGTATTGCCCTATTTTGGTGTAAGTGCATTATTCCAAACTTTTAATGTGTACCATTACTCTCTGTGTTTTGCCTCTTCCCTTTATTGGCCAATTCTGAGTTCCTCATAGAAGGCCAAATCTTCCAACTATTTATCAGGAAAGTCTAGAAATCTCAAACGATGTCTTATAAGCTTATGCTGATTAATGGCATTCATTGTAGTATGATGGACGTCAAATTTGCTCATATAGTTTGACACCCTTTAAGTGTCTCTTGAATTTTGATCGACTTCTATGTGATTTTAGTTATTAGAGATGGAAATTCAAACCCTCAACCCAAAGGACACTGTCTCTCAACCTCACAAACCCCTCGTGATCAGGTGGGTGAAATTTTTGTCCACGCCCACCAGTGGGCAGTGGCACTTGCACCATCCTTGTGGTTTTGACGCAATATAACTGTACTTGTATCTTCCCTATTAATCAACATCAAAATTATAAAATCAATTAAGAATATATATGAGCATAATGGGCGAACAAACAGGAAGAGGATGAATGGAAACAGACACAAGAATGTCGAAGACAGTGGTGGAAGATGTGAAGACACAAGGAGGGAGGCTGTAAAATGAGTTGAAATGTTGCAGCTATACAAAATCATGGAGTGAAATAGTTAATTCGTTTTAGGTAGAGAATGGTGTGTTGGTATGTCTAAATAACTTATATGATACCCTCCTCCTACCCCACAGTCTATATGGTTTGATGAAATTCCAAAAACTCATCCTCCAAACTCCCCTGTTCATGTATGTAGGTGGAATAGGAAAAGTACCTATGGTAAGGGTAGAAATTGTCATCTCTATTTGGTATAGCTCACTGTTAAGTTATATTGGGATTGGCTGACCGTTTAGTTGCATATACATAACTAATCACGAGCTCCATGAATCTGATGTAGAGATTGTCATCTCTGTTTGGTATATCATATTAGGTTATGCTGGGATTCTAATTGCGTATCTTTTAATTCCTCGTGAGCCAATGCATCTCTATCTTCTCTTTGATTTAATAGACGCCCATAATATCTTTTATTTACTTGGACAATCTGATATCAACTAGCACAATGAAGAATTTTCTGATATCTGTTAACACAACAAAGAGGCTATGTCATGAAAACATTTGACTATAACTACTAAACATGATGCAGATCTGAGTCCTCAAGACTCAACTCTTCTATCTGATGTTGTTGAAGTTGGAGCCATGCCTTGTCTGACACGAGACAACGGTGATACTCGATATTGCTTTTTTATTTCAACTCGTCATGGGCTGAGATATGAATGCTCAAGTGCTTCCAAAATACAGGTAATGGTTGTATCTGGATCATCTACTGCTATTACCTAGTCTTGGTATCTTCTTCCATGTGTTGATGTTTGAAGTTAATAAATAGACCTTCGAGTAAACGCGAATTCATACGCACCTCTACGTGTATATGATCTTTTCCATTATTTCTAGGCATGATTTTATGGAGTACAAACTATCAGTTTGTAGTACTGAAAGTCTTGCCTTGTTCTCTGGACATGAAATGCTTTATCTGAATCCTGTCTTTTCGAATTAGTATCCCATGAACGATCTTAGAAGTCCATCATCATAAGCAGATGCTACGAGTATGTCACAGTAACACACATGTATTTATCAGGAAAATAGTAACATAGGTGTCAAAGTAGCATGTTATAAGCCTGTTTGTTTGTTCGTGTTAGTGCGTTGCTCTCGAGAATGTTGTCTTCCCATAACTAAAATCGTATCTATAGATTCATCACATTCCTTTCATTATCCAGTCGCAAGCTATAGAATCTTTGTTTTGCAGGTTGATTCCTGGTTGGCGTCATTACCGAATCATTCTGATCTGCAATCTAACTGCACCGCGCCTGATGAATTAACCAATACTTGACATCTTTTTCTGTCAGTATTCGGTAGCAACGACCTGTAAATAGACCAGAAATTGAAGCAAAGACAGCATTATTATTCACTTGGAAGTTTGATTGAACAACTTTTAGCATTTACCCATTATTCTGTACATAGCTTATTTAACTGTCATTGTCAAGTTACTACTACTTGTATAAATAAAATGTGTTCACAGTTTAAGTATTTCCACTACATGACATCTTTGGCAACAAATCATTATGTAGTTCAATTTGCAAGTGGAGTATCTAAGTGAATCAGCTAGATAGTACCTCGAGCACCATAAGGAAGTGTGTGGCGGATGACAGAGATTCCTCCGCCTTTAATTTTGGTTCGAGCTCTGATAATGGAGAATCTCTTTTGACAAAAGCAAGTTTCATCCCCCTTATGAGTCTATGTGACTTGAATTTAAATTAATCATGTCAGTATGTTTCGGATACTAGATGTCTAAAGGCTAAAGCAATTCGAAAAATAGCTTATGAAAATCTACCAGTGTGCCTTTAGCACCTCCCCAGGTGTCAAGGTATAGTGGGTGTGGGATGACTGAGATTCCTTCGTTTTTAATTTATGACCTTTGATTATGGAGAATCTCTTGGCAAGTGAGTGTTTCAACCCCTTAATAAACCTATTTGACCTGAATTTGAATTAATTATGTCAGTATATTTCAGATACTTAGATGCCTAAAAACCACCACATAAAAAAAATAAAAGAATATAGAATAGTACCTCAAGCAATGAGGATGTAAAATATTATTATTATTCTTTTGTTGATATTGTTTATGATAAGTTCCTCATTAGTTAGTAGAATGTGTGTTCATAAAGTTAATTTCTTTTGTTTTATTACTATAATAATGGGGTAGCTTGTGATTATTAATTAGGTATTAAACATGGATGATAAAAACAAGAAGTACAAAGTGACAAGATAATTTTTGTTATTAGACAAAATCTAATGATGTTAAAATATCACCAAATATGTCATTATAGCTTTTAAATCAACAATCATTCAAAAATGATTGCTCCTTTCACTTTCTTTGAGAACCATTAGATCTACATTCAAGTAATGACAATCTAATTATATTATAAAAAGGTGTTTAAACTAATGTTACCACTCATTGATATAATCATAAGTTAAAAGAGTGTATTTCAATATAAAATTAATTTCGATTCTGACTAAGACTCGAGATTTTAGTTAGTGAATTAATACTAGTCCAATGGGAAGGAGTTTATAATGTGTAAAATCGATTTCTTACGAATAAAATATGAGTTGAAATAATCAATCAACTGAGCTTTTGAAATTCTCCGTGAATAAACTTGTAAACCACAACATAACTGGAAAAGTTAACGAATCAGATTCGGTTTTAACCCGCTTTGTGTTATGGATCGACTGTTAAGCCCAATAAGACTTGGGGTTTAGGGTTTGGCCCAGCCCGAATCCTTAAACCTTCCTCTTTCACGCGTCCTAAATGTGGGTGTGATCACGCGCGACTTCATTGGGAATCTCACATATATAAGTTATATAGCTTCACTCAATTGGTCACTCTCTTTCTCTCTCTATCACTTCACTATTTTTTTTTACTTTCTCTCTCTAAAAAGCTCAGAGATGAATTCTCAGATTTGCAGATCTGCTTCAAGAGCAGCTAAGTCACTCCTTTCTGCTTCATCTAAGCAGACTTCTCGTGCTTTTTCAGGTATAATTTTCATTTTTATCGCAAACTGGCTCGGATACTACAGTTATACTAGAAACAAATCATTATATTTCTTCCTGATTTGAATTATATAAGCTGAGATTTGTAATTGCTATAGTTTTTAATTGATGGATATTTGAGCTCAGGTTATCAAAACAAATTCATGAATGTTTGAGCTTTTTTAGCATATGATCCTTTGTTACTAACAATTATGTATAGTCAAATCTCTTTATAACAACGTCATTTGCTCAGGAGCAGAGTTCTCGTTCTATTTCCGGTAAATTTTTATTGCTGATGTGGATTATAAGCTGAAATCTGTTATTGTTATCGTTTTTAATTGATGAGGTTTTAGCTGGTTAATTATTAAAAAAATGCTGTGAAGTTTTGAGCTTTAAGCTTGAGACTCCATTTTGAAAAGAATAGTGATTTGTAATTGGTATTGTATTTAATTTATGAAGTTTTGAGCTTTAAGCTTGTTATTCCAATATTTTTTTAGGAAGTCCTAAAAACATTTGATTTTTGGTATAAAACTTGTATATTTTCAGAAATTAGCTAGAAAAAAGTAACCATAAATCTGAATTTTTTGGTAAATATTCCGTAATATTTTAGAAATGTTAAATATCTGGTAGGAGGAAATAAGTATTTGACTTTAGAATAGTAATGTGCGGTTAGTTTTGCCGTAGAGGAAGTGGTTGTTTTGAAGCCTGCCTAGTAATTTATTTATGTTTGACTCATAGTAATGTTTTAATTTTCACTTTTTGGTCCCGGTGTTTGACTTTTGGGTATGTGGATTTGAATTTTTGCTTTGGAATTTGGAGGAGTTGTGCAGCAATTAAGGAGTCTATGAATTAGTACATCTGTTCCAAATGATTTGTGGTTACTACTCATTTTGACCTTTATCTTTGTGGTTAAAGAAAGATTACCTGTTGACCTCAATGTACTGCCGTTCCAGCATTTGCATCTCAAACTGGGACTAGATTTATGCATATAAGAATTAAGTTGAATAGTTAAAGTATGTACATATTATATGTGGTGTATCTCCAAATCATGGATTTTCTTCACACGATATGTATGACTAATGTGAGGTACTTGTTCTCACTGAAGATAATCCGTTTTCTTATATGCTTGGTTTCTTGTTGGGAATGCCTTATGTGTCATATATGTTAAAAGATAATCTAAGTTTGGTTATATTGAAAATGCTGATTTCTGAGTTCTCTTTGTTGCAGGAGGACGAGCAGCAGCTGCAGCAGCCACAGTTTCATTGAGAGGAGTGGTGCCTTCTCTAGCCTCATATGGCAGGAATGAATCTGGAAATGCATCTAGAGCTTGGATTTCTGGTGTCCTTGCCCTTCCTGCAGCAGGTTTGTTCAAGTTTATTTTTCATGGACTTGTTGCATGCTCCTCTCCGAAAGCCTCTTGTGGTGAAATTTGATTCTTTGAGAAAGCTTATGCTTTGTACCTTTTCTAGGATATAGTTACTGGCATTTAGGTGTCTACATTTAAGCCTTTTACTAGGACGCTCAAAACAAGAGTTGCATTAAAACTTCATGTCCTCCTATATGAGGCGCCAGAAATACTCGCCACTACTGCCATCTTATATTTTTCTTTTGGATGAAAGCAAAACTTGATGAACGTATGAAGGGTTAACTACCTCCACCTCTACTTAAAGAAATAGTTTTCTGTGGCTCGTATAGTTCAGTTGGTTACTGAACTTTCACCTTGTTGGTGAGGATTTGATTCTCCACCTTGAAATACCGTCCCTATTTCCCCTTCTCCTACCCATCATGGAAGAGGAGCCTTGTCTATTGCTTACCATTAGCATTATGGCATCCGGAACTTATTCAATAACAAATAGTCTATGCTCTTGCATGGTATGGGGTGAAAAGGTTTGCTGTACTTGTGCTCATAATTGAGCATTTCATTCCATTTCTCTCGGACAAAAGTTATAACTTGTCCTGCCTTTGTTTCCTTATTCGGGGAAATAGTAATTTGTATTCTAATTTCATCGTTTCCCTCTCTTTCTGTTTAGCTTACATGCTCCAGGAGCAAGAAGCATATGCTGCCGAGGTACGATATTCTCAGCCTTCCTCTTGGTTGAGGTGTTATATTTTCATTGTCATTCTTTTTAGTAACATATTTGATCTGTTTGTATTTCTTTCAAGATGGAGCGCACCTTTATCGCCATCAAGCCAGATGGAGTACAGAGAGGCCTGGTACGATAATGATTTCTCTTGCTACTTCTTCTATTTATATGGTCTTCCAATAACGTGCTCCCACCCACAATCCCTTAGTTGAAGAGGCAGCTGAAGTTACTTCACATTTTAATATTTTATCTGGGTGCTTGATGGGTAATGTATTCTCTTTTACTTTTGGCTGATAAAGTTTTGTTTCATTTCAGATTTCAGAAATCGTATCACGCTTTGAGCGCAAGGGCTTCAAGCTGGTTGCAATCAAAGTTGTGATTCCTTCCAAGGAATTTGCAAAGAAGCACTATCATGACTTGAGTGAGAGACCATTCTTTAACGGCTTGTGCGACTTCCTTAGCTCTGGCCCTGTCTTAGCAATGGTAAGTAAGAGGATTTTACTAGTCAAGTGTCATATTGTATCTCTTTGTCCAAACTATTTCAGCATGAATAACTCCATACACTTTCTCTTCAGGTTTGGGAAGGTGAAGGTGTAATCAGA
This sequence comes from Solanum pennellii, assembly GCF_001406875.1. Taxonomy (NCBI): domain Eukaryota; kingdom Viridiplantae; phylum Streptophyta; class Magnoliopsida; order Solanales; family Solanaceae; genus Solanum; species Solanum pennellii. The sequence goes on from NC_028644.1 coordinate 69,839,502, forward strand.
TATGGAAGGAAGCTTATCGGAGCCACCGATCCACAGAAATCTGAACCTGGAACCATCAGAGGCGATTTAGCTGTTGTAGTCGGAAGGTAATATACAATGATACAACTACGCATCAATCTCAAACGAGTCATTCTGCTTGTATGATTTGCGTAAACATGAGTTTAACACAATCTGCTATACAGGAACATCATCCATGGCAGCGATGGCCCCGAGACCGCAAAGGATGAGATCAACCTATGGTTTAAACCAGAGGAGTTGGTTAATTACACCAGCAACTCTGAGAAGTGGCTATATGGTGATAACTAAGTGAATGTACTCTTGCATTAATCTAATTAATTGCCATTAAACAGGCATGAGGAGTAACAAACTCATACATCAAAATAATGCCAATTTTTCCTAAGGCGAGAAGCAATTTTACATTTAGTATACTATTTAAAATCACCACAATAATATGTATTTGAAACAATGAACTTCATTTATGTATTGAAACATTGAATTTCATGATTCTTGTTCCAATACAATGATTTATAGCAATAATTGGTGGGGATGCATCATGAAGTACTTCTTTCAATGTTAAACTTTCGTTTGTATTCATTAGTTAGATTGTCCAAGTGGCTTAAAGCGGAGTGTGGGGAGGGGAGGATTTCATGTAATAGTTTACCGTATTGAATGTTTACGTCAAATAAATAGATGCATAATCATAGGAGTAACGATATGACATAATCATAATTCGTAACTCAACTAGGAAATTACAATAGGAGTAATTAGTTATGATCAATTAACATTTATCATAAGTTGGTTCATTTTGACAGGTTGAAGTCAAAACATTTACTAAGAGAATTTAATATATAAATAATCGAATACACAAATAAGTTAAGAAAACTTGAACATACACTAATATATATATACATATATATATATATATATAATAAAAGTATTTCTCAACGAGAAAAAGGGTGACAATTGACTCTTCTTAAACAAGAATAGCTATGTGCTGCAGGTTCTACTATACGTTTTAACACTCCAAACTTTTTCGTTATTCTTCACCCCAAACATCTCCCTTTTTTTTCAAACAAATAATCAATATAAGGTAAATATTTATTTTGTATTCATATTTGACATTTACACCTAAGTGAAATTAATAAATAGCTTTGACTAGTATTAACAGGCAAAAGGGGGTGTAGCTCATATGGTAGAGCGCTCGCTTCGCATGCGAGAGGCACGGGGTTCGATTCCCCGCACCTCCATTTTATTAGTATTTCATTATTTGTCAATTTTAATATTGATTGAAATTTCATTTTGTCTCAAATATTTATGTACACTTTTTCGTTTTTGTACTCTCGTTTAAGTTTGATCGAGAATTTATGTAAGAAATTTTTAATTTTTTAAAAAATAAAATTTATATATTTGTAAATTACGTAAAAAGTACTATAATTCATTATAATTAATAATTTAAAAATTTTCATTTAAATCTTGAAATACGAAATATGCCACATAAAATGGAACAGAAGGAGTATTATTAATCTGTCATATATAAAAAAGAAGTGCTATTTTTCTTAATTCATTTTAAATGCCTTAGAGTATTAGTACAATGTATCATAGTATAGTAATAGTGTAATATTTTGTCTTTTGACACGATTTAAGTCATGAAATCTTCATTTTTTAAAAAAAGAAATTTATATATTTATAAATTATATAAAAAAATATTATAATTACAATAATTCAAAATTCGAAATATATAAAAAGTTTTACGATTAAAGAATACGAGCCATATTTGGTAGTGAGGTATGCATGAAAAATGTAATTATGTTATGTTTTTTTTTTTTTTTTATTACCAACTGATAATTGATTACCAAGTTGTTGCTGAATATTTGTGAGTAATAACAATTCATATAACAGAAGTGGTGACAGTCAAAATATTAACAAAAATTTTAAAACTGGTAATTTTATACCATCTTTTCCAACTAAAATTTCATCAAATACTGATGAAATTTTCTATACCTAAATAATTTTATGAGCTAAAGGGTAAGTCAATATCCAAAGCAAATATCAAGTAAATCAATAGTTAGAAATTTAGGGGTGTCCTGGTTTAGTTTGGATCAGTTAAAATCAAATAAATCTAGTTGGTTTTTAAATTTCTAAAATCAAATCAAATTAAAAAAGTAAATGTCGGTTTGGTTCAGTTTTTTCTGATTTTTTCAGTTTGAAAGTAAATTTTAAGGACATATGTATCTTGATAGACACAGACACCTGGTATATGAACAATCTACTGAAAAGTTATTGTTGGTTTAATTAAGCAATTAAACAATACTAAAGTTCTCATTACACGAACATAGTGATTCAATTAAGTGAAGGTGCAACTATAAAGATATGGTAGGTAAAGATTAAAAAATGAATTTTAATGGACTTGGACTTATGATTGTAATAGATGAGCTAAAATTTATGTGTGGACTTGCAAAAACTTGAGTTACATAAAATTTTAAAAAATATTTACATTTTATTTATGAACAATATATAAATAATTATAAAATTTATATATCTAATTTATCGGCTTGGTTTGATTATTTTTGTGGTTATTAGTCAAACCAAATAGTATCGATTTTTCAAAATGTAAAACTAAATCAAGCTAATTATCGATTTTTTTTAATCGATTTGATTCAGATTGCGGTTCGATTTGATATTTTAACTATAACTATGAACATCCTTAGTTAGGATGAACATACATCTAACTATCAATATGAGAAACAAGTATCGAACCTAATTCAATTCTAAAAGTTAACTCATAAGACGAGACTTGTCTAAAATCTGGTTTACCCAAAGTATAAAAATTAACTTTAAATCCGATTATTCAAATTTACAATGGAGAAATTTGTGGTAACAAAATACTTATCCTTTGTTACATCATATCATACTTTAACGTGAGTACAAATAAATCAGACTAAATTTTAATATTTTTTTTTTAAAAAAAAGAATAGGGACAACGCATATTCTTGCGCCATTTATTTTACATGTATGACCAAGTCCTTTTCTAATTTCTTCAAACTAAAAGAAAGTTGCCTTTTTTTAATTGATTTTTTTTAAACTTTATTATTTTCACGTGGCTAATATTACAAAATTAATACATTATATTAGTCAAAAAGTGGAGGGGTGGATAACTCATAATCCTCAAGAAATTCCAACTGTTTTTTTCAGTTATAACACGTTACTCCATAATTAATGCATAGGTGGCAACCATATGACAGTTGACAACTAACCAAAAGTCTAAAAAAATCTTTTAAAAATACTACTATAACATAATATTAGTCGATAATAATATATTTAATGTAATTTTATAAATAGAGTTAAAAGAGAGTGATGTGTGTGTAAATTAAATTTTATATCTATCTTATAGAAAGAAAGAGATAGTTTCTGAAAGGCCATCTCCCCCAAATAAAACAATTTAAAATAGGTTTGAAAAAAATACAAGAATGAAGAAGTCCTTTAAAAAATAATAGTGAAAGGTCTAAAAATATATTCTGTGTGTCTACTTTTAATTGTCATGCTTTCTTTTTTCAGAGTCAACGATAAAAAATTCGATTGACATTTTATAATACACAAAAAATTGCAGTTAATTGAATTTTTTATTTAAAATATTGAATTAATATAATCTAATTTAATTTTGAAAATTAATCAAATTAACTTTCGGAAAATATAATATGACAAATAAAAGTGGACGGAGGGTAAAATAAAAGTCTTTGCTTATTAAGAAGACTAATTGAAGTCATGTAAATGATCACTTATAAGTTGACACTTGGAAATGTAGTAAAGGTGGTCATCTTAGTTGGTCAACTAAAATCTCCCATTTAAGAATAGTTAATTAATTACCATTTCCTTTTCAGTTTATATATAGTGAATTATTTTTTTTTGACTAATTACAAAGTTAAGATCTTTGAAGTTTGTAATATATAATTTTATGTATATAATACTGAGAGTAAAATTGAGGAATATGGCTAATAAATAGAACATGTCATTAGAAAATTAAAAATTGAGATTTAATCAAAGTTCAAAAACTTAGGGCTTAAACAATCATTCCTTTAATTTAGGGGGGAACCCTTTAATTTGCCCCTTTTAGTGTAGAGTACAATAACACACCATTTTTGCTTGTTTGCAATTAGTTGACTAATTTTGGATTTGAGTTTTAAATATAAAATTAGGCACCATACACATTATTCGTAAATGAGTTTTATATCGCACAAGTCCAAATTAATTGAAGCAGTGACACTTTTCGTCGGAAAAAAATTAGCATATATACAAGTAAAATGATGTATGAAATAATTAAATAACCTATTTTGGACACCCTTAACATAACAAGTTGTTATTTCTGGACACCCTTTAAGAAATTTCTGTCTCCACCGCTGCATTGAAGCTTCAATATAAATATCGAACGGGTGAAAAAAACAAAATAAAAAATTCTCTTTTCTTTATTTTGGAATAAAGCTAATGTGGGATTGTCATGTTTGAAGATATAGCAAAAAGATAAAGTTCCTTTTAACATTATCTTTGTTTATTTTCATGTAATAGATATGTGGTACCCTCAAATTGTTTAACAAATTGGACCACATTGTGTACACCTTACCAAACATAACATGAAAAGTAAAAGAAATTAAAAATACTAGAAAATAACAAAATTTTCTAGAGAGATATATAGTTATATTTTATCTTCATAATATAGGAGTACGATTTTATATTACAAACTATTGTTTCTAGATTCTATAGCTAGTAAAATAATAAACACAATGACGGCGTAGGACACTTCTTGCATTATGTAAATGTATAATTGATAATATTATCGTGTATTTTTCTATTTCTTGTTATTCACGTAATGTTACATGGTAATATGTTAACTTTTTTGAAATTTTGAAATATCAAAAAAAGTCTTATTTGTTAAAATAATTAAATATCATACGAAAGGAAACTATTTATGGAATAATTAAAAAAATACATTATTTGCTACTTTCGGCAGATAATAAGTTTTATTGATAACGATTTGCATATAGTAATTAATAGGGAGAAAAAAACATTAATTCTCCACAAATTACGCGTTCTATTAGATAAGGATTTACATTAAAGCAAAATATTAAATGACCTTATGACTCATTTATAGAAACAAATAGAAAAAAACAATTTCATATTATTATTTTTTATTTAGGATAACCTATTATTGTTATAATCTATGTTATATTTTTTGTCCTTCAAATGAGCATTCTTAGGTAAGCACTTTGTGCGAATTATGTAAAATTTACATCATATATTACTAGCGTGCAAATCACACACAAAAATATAAATATATGGTTAGGCGTAATAGCCAACAATCACACAGAAAATATAATCACATTAGATGAATTTATGTGACAAATTCAACTTAAAAACTATTGAAAAATTAATTTTAAATTATTCGTATAGATAATCATTCTTCAAAATAACTAAGTCGAATACAATTTTAAAGCTTGTTATAATACATTTGGAACCAAATAACAGAAGGAAACATACTCCTCGAAAATCAACACAGAGAGTAATTTATTTATTTTAACTTCCCCACAACTTTATTTTTATTTTTTTGTTATAAAATATGATCCAAAAGAACTACAAACAGAAAATCAAGATTCTGGGACTGGACAAGAGGATACAACAAAATTTATAAATTTTCACAACTCCCAAGGTGAAAATAAAACATGCCACAAAAAAAACAATCACAATAAAGACAAATAATTAATTAATATTTTAATCAATTAATTACCTACCTTGTCATTAAAAAAAACAGTTGGTATTTACTCCTACTAATTTCAACCAGTTAAGTTAATTGCATGAATCGTCTCCTTTGTTTTTTTTTAGTTAATAGCTTGGTTATTAACTAATATATTTGTTCCGATTAATTTTAAATTCGCTTTATTAAAATTATTTAAGAAATATAAGAAATTATGATGATTTTTGTAAATATTTTTTTTTATTTAGAAATTTTGAATTTGAATTGATTTAAAATATTTTATTTAAAAATAAATTTTACATTTAATAGAAATATCAATACGAATAGTGTACATTAGATATGAAAAGAAATTAAAAAGAACAATAAATAAGTTGTGAAATAGATTGCATAGATCTTTTATATTCCTTCTAACTTATATTATATTCAAATTCAAATTCAAAAATTAGTGTACAGAGAATTAAGATTACTTTAAATAATTGTTTATTTATCTACCCTTATTTTTTTTTAAAAAAAATTGCATTAGAAAACTGACACAAATGCAATAAAATATACAAAAAAAGAAAAGTTGAATATTCTTTTTTGAATATGTGGTTAATCATGAGTTCATAGTATTAGAAAAAAGATGTTGTGGAGCATATAGGAATCTAAAACTAGAATCTAGAGAGTCCTCCTTAATCTAGACACAATCCCCCACATTTTTTTTTTTATTCGGAGTCTGATATTCATATTTAATCTTATTAAATTCATATTTTTTCGAAAAATTTGTTTATAGAGTAAAGTATTACTTGAAAAATATAATTTTATGTCAAAATATCCAAATTTCCATCTAAGAATGAACAGTTTTTTGAGATTCTTTTTTATCGTTTAATATTCATACTGATCAGATTAAATTTAAATTATTTCAAAAACTCTCTTGTTGGAGTAACATATTACCTAGCAAACACGGTTTTATATCTAAATATCGAGATTTGTAATTAAAATAAATGATTTTTATTCGCCGTTTGATATTATTTAATTTAATTTCTCTCATAAAATCTTTTGTATGTATCTAATAAATATAATTTCGTATCTAAATATTAAAACTTTTGATTAAGAATAAAGGAATTAGTTGCCATTTTTATACGTGGTCAATTGCTTTAAATTTTGCTGGAATAAAAGTAAAACAAGTAGAAAATCAAATTTATTAAGATTTACCATATTTATATATGGAAAGTAATAATTATTTTTTATTGAGTTAATTAAAAAAATAAATTTTTCTATGAAATTTCTCAAAGCCACCATCTAACCTACACTACACGTGTCCCTTTTCTTCTTCTCCATCTTCTTAGCCTCCCTCTTAAAAATTCTTGAAAATTCTTTCAGCCCAATTAAGTAAAAGGCAAAAAGTTGCAAATTTTCATTATTATTTTTTATATAACCGTGTTTTTTTTTAAAAAAAAAAATCATATCATACACCTATAAAAGCTTGGACTTAGGAGTCTTTGTTTCAAACTTGACAATAACAAAAAAAAGATCAGATTTTTTTTTCTTGATTTTTGGAATTCTTTTTCACCAAAACTCAAATCTTGTTATATAAAATTAAGGGTTAGTTTCTTTTTTAATTGTTTTATAGTACAATATGTCGAAGAGTATACTTGTGACAGGGGGAGCAGGGTATATTGGGAGTCACACAGTGTTGCAATTGTTGCTTGGTGGTTATAAGACTGTGGTGATTGATAATTTGGATAATTCTTCTGAAATTGCTGTGAAAAGGATTAAGGAAATTGCTGGTGAATATGGCTCTAATCTCTCTTTTCATAAGGTATATGTCATTTTCCTGTTTTTCCTTAACATGGTTTTTTTTTTGTTTGATTGTTTTGGGTGGAGAATTGTTGTGGGGTTTGTGTGTATAGGGGGAATTGTATGAATTTGAGTTTTGGGTTTTCTGTTTTTAGTGTAAAGACTGGATTTTTATGGAGTTTTGTCTGTTTTTTCTGATTAGTATATTGTTGTTATGTAGTTAATCTCTGAAACTTACTATTTGTTTTGAGGGTGAAATGGATGGTTTTTTCTGGAATTGTATGAATTTAAGTCTTGGGATTTCATTTTTTGGTGTAAAGACTGGATTTTTATGGAGTTTTTTTTGTATACTGTTGTTATGTGGTCAATCTCTGAAACTATTTATTTTGAAGATGGAATTGTGTGAATTATAGTTTTGGGTTTTCATTTTAGTGTAAAAGATTGGATTTTTATGGAGTTTTGTCCAATTTTTGAATCTGTATACTGTTGGTTAGGTGGTCAATCTCTGAAACTTTTATCTTTTTTGTATTAGAATGATTGTTTCTGGAACTGTATGATTTTGTGTTTCCTTGAGTCGAGGGTATATTGGAAACGACCTCCCTGTATCGAGGTAGGGGTAAGGTGTACACTCTCCGACTCCACTTTGTGGAACTACACTGTATGTTGTTGTATGGTTTTGAGTTTTTGGGTTTCAAAGATTGGATTTTTATTGGGTTGCTGTTGCTTTCTTTTTTGAATTGTATGCCATGAACATATGTTGAATAGTTATTTCTTTGTATATTCCCTTTTTCTGTTGTTCCTTTTCATGGCCCCTCTCTCTCTCTCTCTCTCTTTTTGCTGCTCTTTTTGAGAACTGTTCTGGTTTTTGTGGATAAGGTGGAATTGTATGACTTTGAGTTTTTGCTTCTTTTATTTAATGTAAAGATTGGATTTTTATGGGGTTTTCGAATTGTTTGAAATCTGTATACTTTTGCTATGTGGTCAATCTCTTTGTTCTTGTTTCTTTCTTGATGATTATTGCTGGTCTATCATGTGCTTCTTTTTCCATTAAACAAATGTTTTGGTGAAGTATACACTTTTGTTTTTTCTTTCCATATGTAAAGTAACTGTTTAAAATTCCAGAGATTTTGATGGAAATTAGTCTCAGTAGTCTATTGAATTTGGTGTTTTTCATTTGGAGGTAATAACTATTGGCCACAGTTAAAATTTTCTTTTATGGAGACATGCTTTTAATGGCTCTATTTGTCATGTAGTGATAGTTCTCCTGTATAACAGTACTTTTACATGGATTAAGCTAATTTTTTGTTACTTTCTTTAAGTTAGTGGCTAAATTCTATTGTTTTGTCTTATACTATAGGTTGATCTACGTGATAAGCCGGCAATTGAGGAGATTTTCAGGTCTAACAAGTAAGTTCCAACAAAAAATCTGTCTTGATGGTTTTCAGGAGACAATTTTTTTCTTCTAATTATCTCAGTATTGAATATAATATAGTTATATTATACACGCTGATGATGGTTTATTGACCGTGTGGTGCATGAATTAAAACTAAGCTTTGAAGAATAGTTGATGAATGCCTGAATCTAGCTTATTGATTCCTTTGCTCAAAATTTATTACCTTTTGATAAATCGGTTTGGCATCAATTACTTTTTTTTGTGCAGATTTGATGCTGTTATTCATTTCGCTGGACTAAAGGCGGTTGGTGAAAGTGTCGAGAAACCTTTGATGTACTATGACAACAACCTTATTGGAACAATTACCCTCTTGGAAGTCATGGCAGCTCATGGATGCAAAAAGGTATTCCTCGCAATTCGATTAACTTATAAGATGCGTCTCTTTTCTTGAGTCTTTAACTGGTTTCCTTCTCTGCTTCTCCAGCTTGTGTTTTCATCGTCAGCTACTGTTTATGGTTGGCCAAAAGTGGTTCCTTGTACTGAGGAGTTCCCCCTGAGTGCTGCAAATCCTTATGGACGGACAAAGGTTCTGTCAAGTGTTTCATCTCGCATTTTTAGCACTCAAATTGTTGGAGTCCAGAATAGTCTGTTTATTCTATCTCTTCGTGATCTAACAACTTTCAATTGTCAGCTCTTCATTGAAGAAATATGCCGTGATGTACAAAACGCGGACTCTGAATGGAAAATCATATTGCTGCGGTACTTCAATCCTGTTGGTGCTCATCCAAGTGGCCGAATTGGTGAAGATCCGCGAGGAATTCCGAACAACCTTATGCCATTTGTTCAACAAGTTGCTGTTGGCAGAAGAAAAGAGCTGACAGTTTATGGAACTGATTATGGAACGAAGGATGGTACAGGGGTATGACTATATTTACAATAGCAAATCTTTACGTGTTAGATACATTTCAACTTTCAATCTACTCAGGTGTCTTTTGCACATGACAAGCTATGGTTTACGATGTCCAGCAATACCGTTGTTTAGTAGTTTGGCTAAATGTGACAAAAAACTATCATTTTTATGAGATTTTCCTCGGAGAATAATCATGTCGTGTTTTTTTTTTCAGGTCCGTGATTACATTCATGTTATAGATTTAGCAGACGGACACATTGCTGCCTTGCAGAAGCTATCTGATCCTTCCATAGGTGTGTACTTGCTATCTGTTGTCGTGATAGTTTATAGTATTATTCTCCGTTGGCTCATTTGTATTGCTATTTGTGCTGATTTTGATCGATCTTTTTAGGCTGTGAAGTGTACAACTTGGGAACTGGAAAAGGAACTTCAGTCCTTGAAATGGTGGCCGCATTTGAGAAGGCTTCTGGAAAGGTAGTTTTCAATTGCATTCCTCCTCCATGTATCGTTATAATGTTGCATCCAATTCCTCTCAATGGCGGAGGAAAAAGGAAACCACAATTTCCCTCAAGCCGAGAGGCTATTTATTGTTACTAGTGTTTTCATACTAGTGTTAGCTCATCTCTTTTTTTGGGGTACCGATGCCCTTGTATACTTTTGACTCACCTAGACTAATTCGTCTTCCACCAATACAGATACGGTAACTCTGTCTATCAAAGCTAAGACAAGTGCCTAGCTCTTTCCCATCTCATTTGTTTTTCGTTTTCTACTTCCTCGTGAATAGACTTTGTTAATTATTGAACCTTTTAGTTGTTTTTAAGACCCTATATGAGTGTTTAGTTTGCATTACTTACCTACTTCTGTACTTCCCCCCCCCCCCCC
>NC_028644.1:69850420-69907087 GCF_001406875.1 Solanum pennellii
CCCCCCCCCCAGAAAATTCCAATGGTTATGTCTGGTCGACGCCCTGGCGATGCTGAAATTGTATATGCTGCTACTGAGAAAGCAGAACGCGAATTGAAGTGGAAGTAAGTCATGTAGTCAATTAACTAGTTCGTTCACATTGCTTTTCGAGATTCCAACACACTACTATATACACGTACTACCTTTAAACTCTGAATTCGCCTCTAAACACTCCGGTTTATGTTGCTTGTAGGGCGAAATATGGCATCGAAGAGATGTGTAGGGATCAGTGGAACTGGGCTAAGACGAATCCCTATGGCTATGAAGGAACTCCAGAATCTAATAACTGTCACTGAAGTCTACTTCAACTGCATAATATCGTCATATAGTCGATACGTTCCTGTTGCTGAATCGTGTTAGTCTTCGAAGGGACGATTCAACGTATAGTTCTAGGGCTATTAGATGGGATTATAATGTTTATATTGTTTAACTTATATAAGTTTCAGAATGTAATTGGAGTTTCAATGAGTCAGTAGTTAGATTATAAAAGGGAAAATCTAAGAAAGTTGATGAATAATATAGCCTTTACAATTTAAGCATATAGTAGTATTTCATTTGTTCTTTCATTCCTTTTTTTGTTTGTATTATAAAATAACTATCAGCATTTGAATCTTGTTTTAGCACATCATCATCAATTTTTTTAACTAGTTTGAGATTGAGACGTAGTTGATTAGTAACTAACTCTTGTTTTCTATCGAGCTTTGTTGCTTGGACCTGTATTAGTACGATTTGCATCTCCAATGTAATAATGTCTAGTTTTCGCTTAAATTTAAATTTGCATCGAAAAGTCGGAATTCTTTGTTGGGAACATTGATTGTTGAGGGTGAGTAAAATTAAACAGATTTTAAGTACAATAATATGTTGTAGTTCACATGTAGTATGTGATTTATCTGTCGGTAGTAGCAGTTACCACATTCGACATATGCCATGTGAATATTCCAAACAATTATTTCAAAGTCTTTTTCGAAAAAATATTTTTAAATAATCGTAATTTGTGTTTATCTAATCAATTGATGTTAAAAAAAACATTTTTTCCTCCATAAACTTGATTAAAAACGATTTTTCAAAAAACAAAACACTTTTGTCGAAAATAATAGATAGAAATACACAAATAAGGTCATTCTAACATTATAAATAAGTATTTTTGACTTCTCAAAAAATTGACAAACAAATTATATATCTGATTTTCTTTAGTTTAACAGTACTAAAAAAAAGTCACGATATATATTAAAATGAATGAATTTTTTCTATTTATAACAAAAAAATTTCAAAATTTAAATTAGTCGGATAAATATATTTCAAAGTATCATGAGGTGTACTAGACAAGAAAAATGGACGGTATTAATCCAAAAAAGGTTAAACAAACAAACAAAATAAAGAAAGAGATTGTTAATGACTAACATTAGTCTAATTTTAGCTAAAAGGCAAAACAGTCCCATAATTTCCATTTTGTTATCTATACATCCTGCCAATTTGCTGACTACTCTTTCTACGTTATGTTACGTATTGGATAATTAATGTATTTATTTTATATCAAAATTTTTTAGGATTATTGGATTATTATCAATGTTTCGTAGAGGGATCTTCTTCTTTGCTAAAAAGACGATTTAGTGATTTGACTACGTTTACGATTACTTTTTTTTTTGTAATGGTAGATAATTTTGCACCGACTTGGTTATTTAAAAGTTATATGTAATTGTTTTTAGCTAACATTTGTATATGAAAAAGACAAATAACTAATTTGTTTCAAATTGGTCAATTTCCACTAGACATGTAAACGACATTTGCACTATCAACAAATGTCAAAATCATATAGTGTTGTATAGAAAAAAACCGTTCGATATATTAAACTTTCGCTATGCGCGAAAAACGGAACACTTTCAAACCATAAAAGTCCATATTAAGAGGGCTTATTCTGTATTTCAGCAAAATGTTATTTCCAAAGTTTAAACGCGTAACCTTCTCCTAATTACATGACGATAACTTTATCTGTGAAATATTTTCAGCCAATCAATTTACAGTTAAATGTCATTATCAAAGTTCATATTGGGCCAAATGGATCACTTGGAAGTTCTGTTTTTATGGGCCCAGATAATCGATCTAATTGGGCCAACAAAGTAACTTCAAGCCTTACCCAGTAATGGGCCCATTATTCATATAAAGCCCAAAAAGAATTAAAAAGTTGAAGTATAATATCTAATTTTCTAAAAAGTATTTAATTTTTAGCCAACGTAGCTGAATTTTAAATTGTAATAATTGCCTTTGGTCATTTACGATATATACTTAAATATATGCCAGCTGTAACTATTGATTGTTTGTAGTTATTTAAGTTCAAGCCTTTTATATAGAAAAAAAGATCTTCATATTTCAAATATATATTACTTCGAATATGAATATGAAATAGATAGAAATTAAAATATTCAATAAAGATATTAGAATTCAATGTATGATTATGTCATTTAAATAAAAGATACCACCTTTTGTTATATATGGCTTACATCATTGAAAATTGACAATCGTTAAATCTGATTTCATGCTTATTTTAGGATTCTACTTATTTAAATTTGTAAGTTAAATTTGACAATCCTAAAATTTATTTTTAAAGTTCTAGCATTTTGAACAAAAAGTCTTCAAAATTCAAATATACTAATTTAAAATAGATAATGATGAAGCCACGAAAATTCATTAAAGCTGTTATTAGAATTAAAAAATATATCATTATCTCATTCAAATTTTGATGAATGAATATATATACCTTACGTCATTGAGAAATACGGACTGTCAAATTTAATATCATAGTTAAAGGAGTGATATTTTAAATATCCATTCCATATATTTAAATTTGAAATTAATTTTTTCTACAACATTAAAATTTTAAATTTCAACTCCATAGAACTGATTTCAAAAACTCCATACACAAATTTTTAACCTTATCAATTAGAGTATGATCTCTGAATAGAGACTCTGAATCGATCAATCAAATGAGATCATATTTTTCACTTTCTCATAAGTCATTGATTGACTATTTTTAATTTCATTATTTTAACAATGGTATTAATAAAAAATTTGATTTTCTATTCCGTAATTATTAATCACCACTCCTATTTCTCCCTATATACCTACCATTTGGAGTAATAATAAATTAATAATAAATATTTTTATGAGTATTAATTATTCTTTTAATATCAGCCCTCCAAGCTGCTATTTGTGCACATTTACCTCAAGGATGAAGGAAGAGAAAAGAATATTCCCATAAAAAAAAAGAAGAAAAAATAAAAAAATAATAAAGGGGAACTTCAATTTAGCATCTTTGTAGAGACAAAAAACCATCAATTGTTGTAAAAAATCGAAAACAACAGTTGAGACATCATCGTCCCACCTCCTTCTCCAGGCCCAGCTGAACATTTTGGAAGGTGGGTTCTTGAAAATCTTAGAAAATGGCTACCAGCAATGACATTGTTGCAGCTACAAAGGTTGGATCTTGAATAACCCCTTATGGCATTTAGACTAAAAAATCAATCTTTTTGATGTTTCTGTCATTTTTCCCTTAAAAAGTTGCATTTTTTTTTGTAAACCTAGCATGTTTGTTTCAAAGATTGTGTCTTTTTTGTAATGTTTGTGGTATTTTTGTTCTCTGTTTTTCATTGATCCAACTTGCTGGCAAAAGGGTATTTTGAATTTCTAACCTTGACAAGTGTCTGAGCAAATGCTACTAAGTAGGTGACCCATGGTAGATGTTTCATTTCACTATTCAGAGTTATATTTGTAAGCAAATGTTGCTATTTGGGAAGCTTTTTTTTTTTTTTTTTTTTTTTGAAAAAAAACTTAATGGTAAACCCCACCACCATAACCCTTGCATTCAGGTTCCTTGAGTAGCTGTTTTGTACGATACTAGGTGTTTATAGTTTGACATAGAGGGTCCTTAAAAACATTAGGCTAACCCCTTGTCAATTGGTATATATATGTTTTTTTAGACTATTTAGAGTTATTGTTTGTGATCTATGCATTAGATAATGGTTTGAAGGTCGAGGATTGGGGTAGAAGGTTAGTAGGTAGTGAGTGGTGTAGCACCTTTTAAGGGCGAGAGTCAAGAAGTTAGTCTCCTCTGCTACTTTTCTCTTTTTAGTAATATTAAAATCTAGTAAATGAGTAGTCTTCTTTTAGTTTTTTGTTTTATTTTTACTTGTTGCTTCATTGATTGTGTCCATCTCGCCTCTTTGCTATATTTACTTTTTCTAGCTGCTTTGATATTGCTATTTTGTTGTCATATTATTCTTGCAATTATGTTTCGATAATTGTTTTTCTAAGCCGACGGTCATTGGAAATAGCCTCTCTACCTCTAAGGTAGGGGTAAGGTCTGCGTACATCATACCCTCCCTAGACCTACTTATGGGATTACTCTGCGTATGTTGTTGTTGTTGATTGCAATGCCCCTCCAAGAAAAATATTTGATTAGGGTAGTAAATGGTAACTCTGAATCTCTGCGAATCATGTGAAATTGGAATAACTTTGATGACCGTCTTCTAATCTAGCTATTGGTTCAAGTTCATACAGTGGTGCATCGTTATACGTAATATAGTTTGTACCAAATAATGAAGTTGGTGAACTTCATTTAGCAGCTCACTTCTTGCTTAGTGGCACTTTTGATGGCATGGTTAAACAAGTGTTTATGGATGCATAGCAAATCAGAAGAATGCTGAAGAAACTAGAATTTGAATCCCCAGGAGATATACTCAAATATGAATGTGAAGTTAGGTATACTTATAATTTTCTTTATAAACCAATAAGAGTGCTATAAGAGGGGGACATGCGGGATTTGTGTCTAGGGACACGACTATATGAAATGATATCACTGTTATTTGAACCATTCAATTGGGACAAGAACCATTGGTTAGAGCAAAACAAACCCATTAAAGCTGGACAATTCACCCACAAATAAATTTGTGGTTCTCACACTTGGATTGTTGAGGTTTTAACTCAGCATCGTCCCTTTTGTACAAGTTAGGTAATAGGGTTGGTCTTGCTAGAAGCTTTTTAATATCAATTATTGTGCATGTGGAGAGTAGGCTGAGATGGGTATAAGAAATTACTTGACTACTCTTAGCTGGACGACTTGATGACTCGTCAAATTTAGAAATTATTTATGGTGACAACAGTCTACTTAATTTGTTCAGATGGAGTTTCACAAATCTTGTCATGATCGTTACCGTTGTTGTTTCCCCATTGTGTTTTGTGCAGGGTCAAGAAGAACTAAATGTATTAATCTCAGAGAGGGAAATTTTCGACCAATGTGGACCTGTGCACCTAACTGCTATTGACTGGTGTGTAAGTTCTTTTCCATGTTTATTTAGTTAAATAAAGGTTTTGCATATCAGAAAGGTGCTGGAATAAAACGAGATATAATATTGGATAAACTTCTAGTTATATATGGAACACTCTTAAGATTACTGGACAAAGATGTAATATATTTAGTATTGAGGAGTTGGGCATATATTGTCAGGAGTTAACAAGATTGTAGTGCTCATGGATTTCAGATCTGCTTGCCATTGTACTAAGTTACAAGTCTTAAACTGCCATATCTATTGAGTTCTTGCACATGAAGAAGTCGAAACATCAAGTGTCTTGATCCATACTCAAATTACTACCTCCATTCTGGATTGATTCTCGTATTTTCTTTTATGGGATGTCGCAAAGTAAATCCCTTTATAATAATGGATTTCTCTCCCCATTGTACCGTTTTTCAAGTTGTTTGTCTCAACTATGAGTAAATCAGGGTATGTCTGTCAAATATAACATCATAATGAGAACCTACACCACTTCCCCTGAATGAAGTAGAAGTAGGTTTGGGATGGGGAGAGTGATTTTGCCTTTATACCTTGGATCTACCAAATGATAAGAGCGCCTCCAAGATTTTAGATAACTTTGCTACAGTTGTTTAAGTGCCCTAATATACCTTGCACCCTATCATTTTAGTGGCGGATCCAAGATTTTCACTAAGGGGGTTCGAGAATAAAATGTAGTGGCTAGGATTCGAACTTGAAACCTTAAGGTAAATTTTGAACCCACTAAATTACTGGGTCGACCTCTAGTCTAGTATTTAGGAGATTCAAAATCTATGTATGTACTTAAAAAAACAAATACTATATATATACAATGTAACTATTTGTCGAGGGGCCGGAGGGGATTTGGGTGAACACCCTCCGCTCCCCTAGATCGTCCCTGCCTATCTAAGATGAACATGAGCTTAACACTTACTCCGTGGGATTGGACATAATTTACTTTGGTCGCACTACTATTCCTAAAGAGAGAGAGCCAAATTCTCTTAGACAATTTGGAGATGTCATGCCTGCATTTGTCTAAATTAGCATGATATTGTGCTTAATAGAATGTGTGTTATGCCGGTTCTCTTCTGGAAATAAGTTTCCTTGATCTTTCACCCAATAAACAAAATAGATACAAGAAACAAAGAAATATAGAGGAGCTGACATTAGCTTGAACTATATGCATTCATCATCTTTTCCAAATCATGAAGCTTAATGCTATTGTTTGGCAACACTACTCACTCTCATGCTGCCCGACACTTACTCTTGCTTGAAATCTGAAGTGTCGAGCCATTTTGCAGAAACAGTTGTCACGATAATATTGTTCTTCTACCTAATGCAGGGAAAATGTTGCTCATCAACGATCTGTGGCTGCCAGTTTGGTTCAGGGCGTCTACATCCTAGAGCGTGACAAGCAAGAAAAACGGAAGGGAAGTCAAGCTCTTGCTCCTCCATGGTGGAGACATTTCCAATTTGAGTTATATCGTGTGCTTATTGATGATGTTGATTCCTGCATTTTTGGTGCTATATATAAATTTGCACCCTCAAAATCTTATTTTGGCGGTTCCAAAGATAAAAGCCAACGATTTGTTATTGCTTTCCGTGGGACCTTAACCAAAGGTGATGCATTTTCTCGAGATATACAATTGGATATGCACATACTCAGGAATGGACTTCATCAGACTTCTCGCTTTGAGACAGCCATTCAAGCTGTTCGACATGTGGTTGCAACATTTGGAAGTTCAAGTATCTGGCTAACTGGTCATTCCTTAGGGGCTGCAATGGCAATGCTTGCTGGCAAAACCATGGCAAAGACTGGTGTATTTTTAGATGCATTTTTGTTTAATCCGCCATTCTTGTCGGCCCCAATTGAAAGAATTAAAGATCAAAAAGTGAAACACGGGATCAGATTTGCAACTAGTGTTATAACAGCTGGACTTGCTTTTGCTGCCAAGCATAAAAACGTGAATAATCAATCTGGAGATACATTTGTTGCATTATCTGCATGGACACCATGCCTATATGTGAATCCATCGGATCCTATTTGCGCAGAATACATTGGCTATTTTGAACACCGGGAAAAGATGAATACAATGGGAGCAGGAGTTATCGAGAAGGTAGCAACCCAACACTCACTTGGTGGTCTTGTCTTGAATTTCATGGGGAAGGAGTGTGATGAGCCATTGCACCTAATTCCATCAGCCAATTTAACAGTAAATTTGACTCCTCCGTCAGACTTCAAAGGAGCTCATGGGATTCACCAATGGTGGAAACCTGATTTACTTGTAGAGTCCAGGAAACACCAGTTTACATGAATGATGATATAAAACAAAGACCACTACACCGATAGATGGTATGTTTGTCTATTTTGTATCCCTGGTCGGGTATATTTATAGTTATCAACACATTACATTTTGCTCTTAGCTTAATAGTTGTGCCTTCTACTGGTGCTAAAGTTTCTTTACAGATGCATTGTCATCTCTTGTTACCTTCGATTCGTTCATGTTTCTATGTTTTGGTGAATCTATCTATCAGTTCTGTGCCTCATCCTATTACCTATTGTTGAGTGTTACGAATTGCAATTGTGCATATACTACTCATTGTATTATTGATAATATTTTTGTTATAGAAGTATCCCTTGTGAGATTATTTTTGTTTGGTATTTTGTATTCGAACTAATGTCAGTGTTTCAAGGAACAACTTTTGAGATTCTTTTCGCCGTTTGTCCAGTTGAGTCCTCATGGCAGGGGAATCGATTAGGAAAACTCTCTATGATCTTTCGAATATATACAGAACAGTAGTTAAATAAGACAAGTATCACACACTCACACATCCAAGAAGGGACATGGGGGGAACTGGAGACGAGATGGATCCGAAACTATCATATTTGTAAACACATTTAGTAAGATAAAAACAACTATTATGTTGTTGTATATTGTGCTGTCATCAATGAAACCTGCAGGTACCCCTTATCTGTTTTGTCACTGCAGCCATTGAAGGTCTTTTATTTGGATACTGAAAAGTACAGCAAACTGCAAGCTGTAACAGAAGGACCATTTGCTCAGCACTACTCTGGTCATGTTTAGGCAGCAGGGTGTCAAAAACATCTATGACCGGCTTCTCTTGAAACATGGAACGGGTCCACTTAGGTAAATCTACTCCTTTGTTCTTGGTAAATGCATCTAGTGGAGCTTTACCAGTTAATAGTTCCAAGAGCAGAACACCAAAGCTATAGACATCAGACTTTTGTGAGACTTCATGAGCATTTGTTACTTCTGGTGCGCGATAACCAGCCACGAGCTCTAGTTTTGTATCAGAAGAGAGAATTCGTGCAATGGAAAACTCAGATAGACGAACACCTGATAAGGAATCGGTGAGGAAAACATTGGATGATCTTATGTTTCCATGGCAGAAATCCGAGCCTCGGGAATGGAGAAATTCAATTGCACGGGCAACCCCATATGCTATACTACTTCTTACTTCCCAGGTAAGTGAGGCCTTGCTCCTACCTTCATTCCCTATATGTTAATATCAAAGTCAAAAGTCAGACCTCTCTGTAACAACGTTCAACAAATGTTTTCTAGGGAACCGATTGTTCATGTTATGTTATATAGGGAACTTTTATACCATCATTTTGCTATAGCAACCAAAAAACATCAGAACAAACGACGCTGTTATAGAGAGGAGATAATGATCGAAGAAGCCATACCATGTAAACGAAAAGCTAAGCTTCCCATTCTAACATAATCATATACAAGAAGAATTTCATTCTGATGCCAACAATATGCTCTAAGAGTAAGCAAATTTTCATGAACCATCTTTCCTACTTCACCAATTTTTTGTATGAATTCTTCCTCAGCTAAGCAACCAACCTTCAATCTTTTCACAGCTACTGCATTTTTCTCCGGCAACTCCGACTTATAACTCGTCCCGAAAATGCCCTTACCTAAAACTCCAGCCGTTGATCGTAACAATTCCTCTAATCCATAGCCTCCATGATCACCAAAAAACACTAATTGAGTGCCCACAATGTCTGTTGGACTCCAAGGCATTGAGTTCTGATCGAATTAGTTGAGGTGCACGTAAGCTGATTCGATAGCACGATTATCGAGAATAATAGAGAAGAAAAATATAGAAATGGGAGATCCTTCAAATGGAATAATGAACAATTGATATTGAAGATTTTGTCAAGGGGATTAAAGGTGTTAAAAAGTCTTTAGGTTAAATGTGAAATAGAAAACATTCTTTTTCTTGATTTGACCTGTTCTTTGGTTGGTGTTCAGATTAATCCAACAACTTTATAATGTTTTTAATAACGATTTATGTTTTTTTAATAATATTTTATAGGTATGTCGAATTATTTATTCGGATCACCTCTTAGAAATGAAATTTGTTTAGTCCTTTTATGTGGTTCCAATACATTCTCTTAGTCATTGTGAATTCGTTCTTTTTGGATTCAAAGCGAAAATGATAAATAGGCGATTTAGCTACAAATGTTTTTTTTGACTTCATCAATTCAATGGAGTTTTTGAAAAGAAAAAGAAATTTATTTTATTATTTTTTTGAAAAAAAAATTATGATTCTTAAGAAGTCAACGGACATTTCTTATCAACAATAACAAATAAGAAAGTTCAATGAATTTTCCAGCCAACTAAAGTCGTCAATTCATTTTTGTAATTGAATTATTGTTAAAACTGTTTTTGTAGCTTCGTCTTTAATAATGCAACTAGGTCAAGAATTCTAAGTTACGAAATTTGTAAGAAATTACTTTATGATCTCTACTCAAAAGATTTGGCCATATCTAGCTCTCCCACGCTCGAATTCCAATATTATTTTAATTGATGGAAGTCGAAATGGAGTTTAACATACTGACATTATCACGTGATACTCTGATATCACGTCAAATTAAGTATAAAATTTATCTTGCATATTAAAAAGTCACTTCAAATAGATGAAAATTGTCATAAACTTTAAATGAGGTTAAAATTTCCGTCTCGATATGGGATCATTCTCATCAACATAGACCATGCTTTTAAATGCATAAATGAAAGTGATTCAAAAAACTATATCTACACACACATATGGATGAATCCATTTGTTGAGTACTAATTCATTCATTTGGTGAAATATGCCTATCTTTATAAAGTAAATGATAGCTGACTTAAAAATCACATGCTTCATTTCGATCTTCAGAATGTCAATTATAATCATAAAAATAAGGTTATTACATACATTCCAATCTTTATGTATATATCATTAATGTTGAACCGCCTTCGACTTTTTTCCTATGCATACTTCTTTCTATTTTAAATCATTTTAGTGAAAATTTTTATTCCTATTAAATATTTTGAAAGAGCATTGGATGGTATCTAAGTTGGATTCATTTTCTACTCACATAGTGAAAAAGGTTGAAAATGAGGTTCCCTGCAAACTCTAATCCCAAGAGACCTAACCCTACATACAAAATTAAAAATGTTTGCAGAAAAGGACACCATCAATTATTTCAAATATTGGTCCATATAATCCATGTGGTGTACCCACTAGCCACTGTTCATGGACCGTCTATTATCGAAACGAGTTTAAAATTTAAAATTTATGAATTTTTATGATACTTTTAAATTAATATAAAATAACTTAATTTATGATTAAATATTTGATAAGTTTTGTAATATGTATGCAATGATTTAAATGTATGTGAATTTATAACTAATAACTTAACACCACTTTTCGAGTTTATTTACATTCATTTGAGTTACTTTATTTTATTAAAATACATGATATAAATTTTTGTATCATTCATTTGAGTTACTTTATTTTATTAAAATACATGATATAAATTTTTGTATCAGTAACGAGATAATTTTACTTTTAAAAAATTAAATAAACAAAATATATTTTATTTTAATTTTATTGACCACTAAACTACAGGCAAATCACTTGGTGTCTTTCTTGACATTCCTCTTAAAATCCTCCATTATTATGGCATGTTCTTTTTTACCTTTCTAATTGTAGTTTTGCAATTTTTATTAATCAATAAATAATAATCATTTAACTTTAAACAGAAAGAAACAAGGATTATCTTTCCAGCTAATGCTGATCATAAAACTCAAAACACAATGGTCTTCTTAATTATTTTTTAACAAACAGCAATATGATTTTTTTTAAATAAATCAAATTAAGTGATAAATATTCATTCATCATTAATTTAAAATTTTAGATTCAAATCATTTTTATCAAAAAGGTTTTATATGAAACTTTCTAAACGTAAAATTAAAGACGAATATCAAATGCAAAATCGAGAGTCATTCTAAAGCAGTCTCATTACCATTACAAGATGTTGTTAGTTTCATATACTCTACTCTTCACAAGTTTCACTAATAAAATTACATTAAATATTATAATATAAATATCAAACATCAAAAATTCAACAACAAAAAAAAAAGGATTATAAAAATATATCCAACAATAAAGCAAATAATAAGAAAAACATTTTTTTACAATTACTCTGAAAATCACCACCAAACACAAAAATACACTAAACCAAAAAAATAATAATTAAAACTTAGTACTAAAAACTAAAAATATTAATAATTTGCGAGCTATTACATTTGAGCGGATTTTTTCCGAGTTAAATAAAATAACTAACAGTGGAAAGCTGTAACAGATCCATCACTGACAGAAATATCAATTCTACATTCAGCTTTACTCTCCACATGATGTGTAAAAAAATGGAGCATTCTAACCCGACCCGCCATTTCCAATCTCGACTCCACTTCCATACTAGATCCGACCCGAAACCCACTCAACCCATCCGTCACCGTCGGCCCATCCACACTCTCCGGTTGTCCATTCACCGTTAACGGAAACGCCTTCACCGAAAACGTCGCCGCCATATACTGAGTCCGACCCGAATTAATTTTTCCGGCGGGTACAAACATGAACCCGATTCGATTACCCGAATAAAGTAACTGCAGGGAGCTGTCATAGTGAGCAAATTCATCGTGATTTGGGTTTTCGATTGAGACGTATTGAGAAAATGTGAAGTTCACGGTGCCGTTCGAGGTGGAGAAAGAGGGAAGCTGAATGGAGTTAACGGTGATAATGGGGGATTTAGGTTTAAACAGAGTGAAGTAAAGGATGAAGATGATGATGAAGATGAAGATTAAGAAAATTGTTGCAACTATACATGAAGCTAAATTTGTACGTCCACTTGGAGGTTTACGAGATTTAACCATTTTTATTTTCTGTGAAGAAGAAATTCACAAAAATGTTTTGTTTAGAGAAAAAAACTAAGTGATTGGGGAAAAAAATGGAATTTGTGTTGGTTTTTTGGTTCAATAAAGTGATATAAAAAGTGTGTGTGAAAATGTGGACTTTCTTTTTGCGTAATTTCTGTTCTTTTTGTCTTTTCTTTGAGGGGAATGAGTAATGTTGGTTTTGATCAGTTACGTGTATCTCGATAAAGTTTTATAGTAACATATTACGTATTTAGATAAAGTTTAATGTGTACGTATTATTCTGTATTAGCGTAAGTATTTGAGTTATATTGATATTAGTAACGTACAAGTTAATTAGAAAAATATGTGTATCTTTTTCGTTTTAATTTGTTTGTCTTATTTTGATTTGATACGAAGATTAAGAAAATAAAAAGACTTTTGAATTTCGCGATCTTAAACTAAATGTAAGTCTTGAAAATACACTTTTTTAAACGAACTAAAAAAGAATAAGACAATCAAACTGAAATGGAAGCAATATTTAAGTTACTCATGTGTTAGTAACTTAATTCTATATAATGCAAAGGGACCTAATGCAAATGAAGACTTAGCATAACCATTTTCCAGTTAACTATCAAAAAATCCAAAATATATTTTATCTCCAATACTTGAATGAGCAAGAAAAAATATTTATTATTCTATTTAGTAAAATTTAAATATGAAATTCATTAACTTAATCAACCATTGGACCACTTTTCACTTTACTCCTTTTGTGAAGTGGATAAGTCCATAAATGGGACCCAAAAGCAGATAGAAGAATAAAAGTTTTTAAATGAATTTAAAAGTTGTACCTCAAGTTTTTATAATGCTAGAAAAAAATTGCTTTAGTCATGGATTTCTTTTACCTTAGTAAAGGAGATTCATTTCATCAAATATGGGAGACAGAGAGGCAATTTTATACTTCAAAAACTATTTATAATAGGTATTTTTTACCTCATTTTTCACTTTTTACTTTCAAGCCACGCGTGATGAGCTCAACTGAGAAAACATGTAGAGCTCAACTTTTAACATTGCGCCAAGGCTAACTAAAATCCTCTAGTAAACATAAAATTTCACAAGTTAGTTAGTGCTGCTTACTGAGAGAAGGAATTTGATAGCTTTTGTACATAAAACTCAGTATCACTTTACTCATTGAGAAAGGATACATGACAACTGTTTTACAAATAACAGTTTGTTTTATTTATTATTTATTGCATATTGCAACTTCTGCTCCATATTTGAAGAACCACCATTATTGGTAATGAGCAGAAGTTGAGAGGGAAAAAGGTTTCCGACCATAGACAGACAAGGTCAGTCATCAACCTTTCCTATCTCCATTCAGTCCATTTATATATATATATGGACCGAACGCTATATACATACAACAGAATTGAAGATACATACTTACAATCCTTAGGAAGATTTATATTTTAGCTTCTCAAGCTTGATATCCATGAGCTTGTAGACAGTTTCAAGAAATGTAGCTTCAGTCATGCCAGGAAGCATAGAATCTTCAGCATCACGAATGATTTCCTCGATTACAGATTCCTTGTTCAAGGTTTCCCTGCACATCATATTTCCGATGTCAAATGGTGTAAGTCCTGTCTCTACCCCTTTCTTCAGAAGCATGGTTGAGATACGAAGAGTACGAGCACATTCAACAGACAAATCCAATCCGTAAAATTTAAGAAGGCCGATGTCTTGTTCAGCATCCAGTGATTTGATATACTTGATAGTTTCTGGAGAGTAAGGTTTACGGGCTTGTGGCCAATAGAGCCAATCAAAGGTGCAATCTTCAAACTGCAGATAACAAATTTGTGAGTGCAACTCTTGAACGGAAGTAAATGTTGAATTAGTATAAATGCTAAAAAATTAATAGAAAGATAAAAGTTTCAGTTTTGACAGTGGAGGTTCTTGGACATTATGAATCAGGGCTATGATACAGATATAGAAAATATCATAGATATTTAGAAAGTTCAAAGACTTCTTTCAACAATTTAAAGGAGGGAAACTGGACCTAAAGATACGAGAGGCAATATATGCAGCAATACATGCAGGGAAGGAACAAATCATTGCATTCAAACTAGGCACCTCAAAGTTTCTCCACATCAGGGAAATCATAACTGAAACATTAGAAGAATCCACAAGGCATAGAAATGGAGTTGTGCAGTTGTACCTTAGGGTTCTAAGAACTTCCCACACTCTATAATCAAGTTAGTGCAAATGGAAAATTACTCACAAGGAAGATCTAAGTTCGTAGCATTTCTAATCATTGTCAAACAACATTGAAAGGAATAACACAATCATAACTTACATTCTCAGGCAAGCAGTAGCCATGGTCAATTGGTGTAAGCACGATTCGTCCTTCTTTCCCTTCCCTGCTCACAAGAATATTCCCAGCATGCCTATCAGCATTTGCTGTTCTTATGTCAAAGACAGTAATCTTATGGACTTCCTCAACAGGAAATATCCCTGGACCCATATCCTCACAATTTCCTTCATTCTTCATAAACAGCTGCAGTGAGCCAATTTTGGTGTATTCAGATGACCACTCAAATCCATCAGGATGATGAAATGTATTGTGCAAGCACTGAACCATAACAGTGGGAGGCACACCGGAAAAGCCTATCTCACAATTGGACAATGTTCGGTGCCCGGTCCTTGGATGGTCCAGAAGGAAAGCTGCAACCTCCCTGAATGCACCTTCTCCAACTCGGGTTCCCCTTTTCAACCCTTCACCGTTGGTTGATAAAGGTAGCCCTTGAGGGTTATTCACAGCTAGCGGTTCCTCATCAATGGGCTTAAAAATGGCAACATACTTGTTGCCAGACCCATCCTGCATGAAATAAGTTCCTCCAGTCCCTTCAGATGATCGGATAGGTATATTTCCTTTCGTCAATCCATCACATGCAGAGTTGATCATGTCCCAGATATATCCTGGCAGTTCAACATTTGGATCAACAACAAAAGGTTCCAACACCAAATTTGTATCAGGTGTCTTCTTGGAGAAGGGCTGTAACTCCCTGGATGGTTCATGTTCACCCTGACTTTGGGTCTCCTCATGCCAATTAGCTGCAACAACAGAAAGTTCAACATCCCTCTCGGCATGCTTAGCCCGAAGCTTTGCAAATTTCTGAACTACCAAGTGAATCACTGCATCAGCAGTAATATCATCAATGAGCTTCTGATCCTCAAGCTTCTCACCATTACAGAATAGCTCTTGAACCTTAAGTTCCTCACCAAAGTCTTTACCTTTCTTCAATATGGTACGTTTAAGGTACCCAATATCTTGATGCCTGTCAACAGGGAATTCAAATTCCATGCCACAAGTGGTCCTAACAGTGATGACAAGGAGATCAGAGATCTTGAAGACCATATGCAACACATTCCCATTACTGACTCCATAGTCCCTGACCAAAGATTCATTTCTTGCCAGCTCTCTACCACCAAAAACTAGCTTCTGCATCTTAACTACAAACCCTTTACAAGTTTGGAGCTTAAGTTTCACTTCACCAATCGAATCAGACTCCAACACGCGCATTGGAATCACAGAACCAGCCACAGTGATATATATTACAATTGATTCATTTGTGCAAAGCGCCAATGGGCCATAGATATGTCTTGTAGCCCGGACAGACTCTTCCTGAACCGGACTCAAAGCCACATCAACAGCAGACATTGTGATGATTATCCAAGGCTTTACACACCAGCCTCAAGATTTTCTTCAACCCCTATTCTCCTTAATGACTATATAAGTGTTCAAATATCTCAAACAGGGCATCAACCATGTACAAGGTTGCTCAATCTTAAATCCTCAATGCAGAAATGTAATTCCCCTTTTACCAAAAGACTCTACCTTTCTTACCCAGAAAACAAAGAACAAAAAATAGATAAAACCAAAATACAAATAAAAGGAACTCAAAGCAATCAAGACCAAAGATTCAAACTTTTACAATCCTAAACTGCAATAAATGAAATACCCAAATAAATATTGATCCAAAACTCCTCAGAAATACAGAGCTTAAAGATCAAGAATCTAAGTAAACCTTCAACAATTCACTTCTTTGGGGAATTTTATCAAACAGGTCACACGCACAAAAGGGTGCAAAGAAACTAGATTGCTTAGGCTCTGGGGACAATTTTTTTTTTGCTTTTCCACAGGATAGTGGATTCTTTACCAGTAGGAAAGAATCAAAAGGCAAATGGGTCAAAGAATAAAAGCTTATATATTGCTACATGGTAAGGGAAGGATTTGATTAAAAAAAAAAAGGGGATCTTTTTTTTTTTCTTCTTAATTATCCTCCCTGCATTTCCCGGAATTGGATATCGGAGCTTGGTTGTATGACTTGGTTACATGTCGGAAAATTGAAACAGTATCCGATTTATTCGCCGGCCTTTTGAAGTTTTCCGCTAGAAATGTCAATGAAGGGGGAAAGTGAAGAGTGGAAGAAGCGGAATTATAGCCGTTAGCTTAGCTTATTTGCTATTGACTATATTATGATGACTCATATAAAAGTGTATATTCACAAACTTAGCTTTATTTCAATTTATTATTCATAAACTTTACTTTATATTTAACTTTATTTATCCATATCTTACTGACACTCAAAACTTTATCCTTTTTTCGTCCCTAATAATATAATCAATATAATTCTATAAGTGATTGTGGAGAATAAGAGGTACTAATAATACTCTATTATGAGCTATCAAAGCACACTTAGTCAATCGTTTAAATGAATTCGGAAAGAATAGGAAATAATAATAGAGTGAATCTGTCCCAAAGTACTTGGCCACGAAATATCAAATCACGCTTAGTTAATCGATAATCTCCGACTCTTACTCTTATCTTATAGGGAGCTAAGAAGATTATTTTTAATGGACCTAGAATTTGAATAAAATATCTTCAAACAATTTTTAAAATAAGAAAAAATTGTTCTTAATTTTTCATCTGGTGCATAATACTTATATAAACAGATTGTAGATTTAAAATTTGAAGTTTCTGATTTATTTATGTTAAGATCAAATTATATTAAATGTGTTCACGATTAATTATTTATATATATTTAATAATTTTTAATATATAAATATATATATATGAGGTACAAAGAATACTATTAGATTCTTGTGAAGTCATAGACTTTGGATCTGCATATAAGTATTGAGACGGACTAAATTCGATGTATGACTAAAATTCCTCATTAAGAATAAAATATTTTTTTGATAAAGACGAATACATATGATTCAAACTCAACATCATTAGTTAGGAAAATTATTTATTGATTTAACATAATTGATAGATTATCAATTTGTTCCTTGTGATATATACTTTTAGCACATTTAACCTTTACTTGAATTAATTAAAAAATGTATGTTTTTACTCCCATATATTGAAAATATATTATATTTAATCTATTTTAAGAAATACATTATCCTCAAATATGCAGTAACAATACGAGTTTAATATAACCTATGGATAAATTAAGTGATTTTAATAATAATTTGGGGAACATCTTTGTTATACTAAAAAAACAGCATGTTAATTGAACTTTTTAAATTTTAAATTCAATGTATTGCACAAAAAAAAAAAGGACCAAATTGTTGAGTGACATAACAAACACCTTGGCTCTAGGAATGGGTTCCAAATTAGTATTACAAATCCAGAAAATCTCTCTTAAAAATTAACAATTGACTAATTCTAATTAATTACTCTCCTTTCAATATCTACAGTAAAAGTAAAATAGTAAAAACTGGTAATTTGAAAAGAAAAAAATGCCTTCCTTTGAAGTGGATTTGTAGTTCCTTTCTAAGAGATATGGTATT
This sequence comes from Solanum pennellii, assembly GCF_001406875.1. Classification (NCBI taxonomy): domain Eukaryota; kingdom Viridiplantae; phylum Streptophyta; class Magnoliopsida; order Solanales; family Solanaceae; genus Solanum; species Solanum pennellii. The sequence goes on from NC_028644.1 coordinate 69,868,854, forward strand.
CGAATTATAAAAATGAAAAAAATGATTAGAGAGTACTTTATTCTTTAATAATTGGTATATTACATGATAAGATTAATATAAACACTAATAATACTGAGTGAAAGTAAATAAATTAGATATTTTTTTCAAAAATTCATTCATAATGAGCGATCAGTCAAACATCTTTCTTTGCATAAAAAATTATGATTTATTTTTCATATATTTATATTGAATATTAAATGCTCTTGATAATTTTTTCGACTTAAACTGTATCAATCAAACAAAAATGAGAAAATGTTGCATAGATTTGAAGTTGAGTCACTAGCATATTATAAATTATAACAAAGAGAATCAAATAGATTTATTTGATATCTAAGAAGATAAGATTTCTGAATTATGATTTGCTTTATGTTTAATTAGCTTAATGATGCATCACATTCTTTTGTCTCCTTTAAACTTTGAGTCACTATTGAAACTTTGAAATCTATTTTAAAAAATAAAATAAATTAGAATAAAGTAGAGGACAAGTGGACATGTTCATTGAATCTTGCATCTTCAATATAACTCAAAAAACCTTAATAACAAATGTCCACAAAATAATAATACAAAGAAAACAAGGGAGTAAGTATGTAACTTCAAAATATAGACAATTATGGAACAAAATGAGGTACGTGTCCATGTTATATATTGAGTATATATATTTTTTAAAAATTTACGTTTGAGTAGATGTGCTTATATTTTTTTATTGTTAAATTTTAGATTTGAATCATGAATATAAAATTATTTATATTAAAGGATTTTATATTTCTAATATGAGAGTTAGTATATTATGATATTAAAAGTGATGGTGGCGTATAAGCCTTTTATAAAATATTACTACACTTTAAAAAAAAATTTAAAAAAATTAATTTTAACGAAGCTCGATAATTTTTGTTCAAAAACAATGTATTTATATTAAGAAAGAATGAGACACAAGGTCGGTTCACTTCTCTTAGACCGTTGAGGGTGGCTTTGAGTCAGACCTTTGTCTTTTTTTTTTCTTTTTTTTTTTCAGCTTTATAATTTTATTTTCTTTTCGAATTTTCAAATTTGAATTACTTCTTTTAGTTCTCTTTTTTTATTTTGGTCAAAATGGATAATTTATAAATAAGTTGCAACTCTGACTATATAATATAATGTGTTAACAACTTAACTATACTTCAATTTCAAATAATTAAGGTAGAAAAAACAGTCAAAAACATAATTGAATTATCGAATTTTTGCAAGTTTCATACATTAATTGTCCATGGTTCAATTTATTAGCCAAACTATCACTTTATTTGTATTAACACACACCTAGATGTTGAGTTGGTCTACGCTCACTTATTGTCAAGTGGAATAATAATAGGCCAAATTAGGATCAAGGTGTGTTTTAATACAAAGGGAGTGAGCGTTTAGGAGGTCATTACAGATCATGCCACATGGGACTCATTGCAGATTGTTAGAGAAACTACTCAAGCTGAATGCACTTAGCAGAAAAAAGTTGACATTGCAGAAATAACAAAGCTACATCTAAAGACACAAAGAATGATATACTATCTATACAATGGCCATATATTCACAATTGTCTCTAAGTTGAACCTATCTGGTGCTTTGAGCTAACATGTCTTGCAGGTTCATAGGGTAACACATAGGTGTATGCAGGCTGGACCAGACGTTGTCAGCGAGGATAGCATTCACAGCATCAGTCGGATGAAATTGATCCCACCAGATGTGGCTAGAGGCGTTACTGCACGCCATTTCAGGGGAAACACACATGATCCAACCTTTATATTCACCTAAACCACAGCAAGCCTCATCCGTCACATTGAAACCTATAATGAAAATTGAAAAAAACAGTATGTCAGATTTGAACTTCTCGCCTGACATGTCCTGTCAAATGAGATCCTACACATTGCCTCACCATAACGGTTGTAATTCTGAATAATGTCCATTGAACCTTCAAATGCATCGCAGAATATGATAGTGGCATCAACAAGCTCTTCATTTAGTTCAGAAACCATATATCTTACAGCAAAATTGAACTCCAAAATCATGTCATTTATGTTCTTGACACACTCCCCATTCTCGCTACTGTACAACCATAAGTAGTATGGTGCACAGCCTATTGGAGCCAGTCCCATTACAACCACTTTTCTCACCTTGTCATTGTACAGGTTCTGTGGCACCAGTACATACACGTTAGAAGGAAAACTTTAACCAGCACTGGTGACATATAGAACCAAAGTAACCTAATTTGTGCACACTGAACTTAATAATCTTGGAAACAATGCAGAGCCTAAGGGGAAATTGAAACATATAATGCATGCTAGAGGGAGCAAAGAGGTTAAATGGTTTGTATAAAGCTGCAAAATTCATTACATATGAAAGCAAAATGCTAAGAAGGAAACTGCACAAAGAAGACAGTATTAAGATTTTGTATAGAACAACACTGCACCTTGATCTCCTGTTTAATCGTCTGTGCTAGAAACTGGTTGAAACTCCATGGCAGGTAAACATTTTGAACATTTGAGGCATTCAGGAGATAGTAGTGAATGAAGTCATTGCTCCCAATCGAAATGTAAAACAAGGAACTAGATATCAGATCAGTAGTTGCATCCTCACCAATATTCACTATAAACTGCTGAACAGTGTCAGTAACTTGTTCTATTTGCTGTGCAAGTGAGATATGCTGACCCTGCATAAACACTAATCTAACTTAACTAAAATGTAGTAGGTAAAAACTGATTCGTATATGATATATATAAAACTATTACCAATTCCGAGCCACTTGAGAATATAATGCCAGCACCTGCAGAAGCATAATTAACCCCAAGAACCATCTCTTTAATAGAACCAGCCTGTCCTAGATAGCTAGGCACAAATGGTAACCCAAGACGCAGCGCTGATAAAATCAAAATGCACAAGAAACGATGAATAGAAAATTAGCTATCTTTAACCAAAAGGTCCTAGGAATTCATCATTGAATTCCACAAAACCAGTACAAACATTTTGAGCTTGAATAGGATAAAAGACAAGAAATTTACAGCAAAAGGTCCATAGGTCGATTCATTGAAAGTCGTATAGATGATTCTCAAAGACAATTACTCAAACACGTAGCAGTCTCAAATATCATTTCATTGAAAGTTCAATCTTTTTTCTCTCTCAGACAATTAATCAAACACGTACCAGTCTCAACACTCAAAACTCTGAGCCAAAAAAATGGAAACTTTTCCCCAAATTTCACTACCCAATAGTTCAATTTTCCACAAAACCCAAACACCCCATTGATAAAATTACCTAGATAATCGACTGGGATTCTTCCATTGCAGAATCGACCAGTAGGTTGTTGAGTATCAAAATCACGACCATAAGGAAGCCTATCAGCACGAGCAAAAGTCCCAAGAAAGTTATTCGTACCACAATCAACAGAAGAATCACCAATAATGAATAGCGCTGGAACAAGAGGAGCAGTAGGAGGACGAAAAATTGGAGAGGAAGAGGTCGGAAAAGACTGGTTTAATGACGGAAAATCAAAAACAGAATCATGGGTTATGAGATCTTGAGGGTAAATGAGAGCTTTAGCTTCTGGGTATACGAAAAAGCTGAAGATGAACAGAATCTTGATTACAGAGAAATCCATGGCGGATACAGAGAGTGAGTGAGGAAGACGAAGAAGAAAAAGTTAACTGCTTTTGGCGGGAGAGTATAACCACCCTTTTAATTTTCTTTTCCCAAATTGTCCTTATAGTATAGTTGCACGCTATGACTTTCTTTTTATGTCAATTTACGTGATATTTTTCATTTTATAAAATTAATTTTTTTTAAATTTTGAGCGTACTTGTGAATATAGATTTTCTTAATTTTTAAAATAAAGTTAATATATTTTTAAAAATTACGTAAATAGAATATTATAAATAATGATAATTAATAATATAAAATATTTAATAAATATATAATTAAAAAAATTATTTGACTCACGATTTTCAAATACCATCATATTATTTTTAAAAAATAAGATATATTTTATAAAGGTTTAAATACATTATTATTGTAAGATTAAAATTAAACAAACTAAAAACAAACAACTCCTCCATACGTTGCAATAGACAAATATAAAGCAAGGTTGGTTGCTCGAGACTTTTCCCAAAAATATGACGAAGACTACGAAGAAACCTTAAGTGCTCTACTCCTCTTGAGACTAGCACGGGGCTAAAATGCAAAGAAGACTCACTCCTAGTAGATTCTAAGACTTTTCGAGCTTTAGTTGGAGGTCTTTATATTTGACTAATACAATTTACGTAAGATTGTTAAAATAAACTTAAATATCAGTTATCCGTCCAACTCGCTCAGAATTTTATAGATTGAACTTAAGATAATTTGAAAGGTAAATTACATAAATCTCACTACTTTAGATTTTAATTACTAGGATTCACGATAGTTTATAATATTATTTTGAGAAAAGGGTTAAAAATACCGTAAACTATGTGAAAGGAACAAAAATATCTTTCATTTGTAGTTTGGTTCAAAAATGTCCTTACTGTCAATACTTTGGTTCAAAAATGCTCTTGCAGTCTGTATTTTAATCCCGAAATGCCCTTATAGTTACTAAATGGTCAAAAATGCCCTCTTCTCAAGATATATATCATTATTTTTCCTTTTCAAACGCATATTCTTCCTAACTAAAATATTATCAAAGAATCATATTTTTGTTTTGTTTCTTTTATAATCACTTTAACAAATAAAAATGTAGGAAATACTTTTTTCTTCTTCTTAATCTCATTTTATTAATTAAAATAGAATAATTTCATGTACCCTTTTTGACATATAATATATATTATATATACAATATCATAATATATCCATCATTAATTTGTATTAATTTGTATTTATCTAACGATAAAACACAATTATAATAAAATATGAAACATTTTCATTTTTTATTTTTTTCTGAATTGAAGTAAGATAAATATTTCCTAATTTTAAAAAAATATTATTAGAAAAAAGAATATGTTTAAACGAAATACTTTATTTATTTGAAAAATGAGCATTTTGATCTATTAAATAACAGTAAGAATATTTTTGGATCAAACTACAAATGAAGGACATTTTTGTTCATTTCACATAGTTTAAGAGTATTTTTGACTCTTTTCCTATACTTTTAATTTGGATCGTATTTGTGAATATTTCAATTTACCTGATTTAGGAATTATGCAAATTGTTGAGAAAAATGTCTAGTTCCACTTCTCATCCCTTTCTTTTTAATGTGTTCTTAAATTCCCTTTTAGTTTTTAAATTGCTTTATAATTTCAAGTATAAGTTCGTGAATAGATTTATTGGTTGTTTGAATTTGAATTGTGTTAATTTTGTTATTGAGTTTGTTACAAGTGAACATCCATACGATAATATTTTATAACATTCCTTTATTGGTTATCGACGGAGTATGAAATAATTGTTAATAGCAATGACGTGTAGCTTTTTACAAAAAAAATTATTACACTTGGAAGTTTTATTTTGAATTTATTAACTTTGCGATTGTCTATTAATTTGATGAAGCTCAATAATTTTTGTTCGAACTGTAGACTGTATTAAGAAATTTATTGATTTTGAAGTCGAAAGCATACTACAGGGCGCTTACTTGTAGTCCTATGTGGGGTTAAATTTATTTGGATCAAAATGGATAGTTTATAAATTAGTTGCAACTCGACTATATATTATTCAGTTGTTGTCGAGTGGAATAATAATAGGCCAACTCAGGATTGAGGTGTATTTTAATACAAAGGGAGTGAGCGTTTAGGAGGTCATTACAGATCATGCCACATAGGACTCATTGCAGATTGTTAGAGAAACTACTCAAGCTGAATGCACTTAGCAGAAAAAGTTGACATTGCAGAAATACCAAAGCTACATGTAAAGACACAAAGAATGATATACTATCTATAAAATGGTCATATATTCACAATTGTCTCTAAGTTGAACTATCTGGTGCTTTGGGCTAACACGTCTTGCAGGTTCATAGGGTAACATATAGGTGTATGCAGGCTGGACCAGACGTTTTCAGCGAGGATAGCATTCACAGCATCAGTCGGATGAACTTGATCCCACCAGATGTGGCTAGAGGCGTGTTATTGTACGCCATTTCAGGGGAGACACACATGATCCAACCTTTATATTCACCTAAACCACAGCAAGCCTCATGTGTCACATTGAAACCGATAATGAAAATTGAAAAAAAAAAACAGTATGTCAGATTTGATCTTCTCGCCTGACATTTCCTGTCAAATGAGATCCTACACATTGCCTCACCATAACGGTTGTAATTCTGAATAATGTCCACTGAACCTTCAAATGCATCGCAGAATATGATAGTGGCATCAGCAAGCTCTTCATTTAGTTCAGAAACCATATATCTTACAGCAAAAATCATGTCATTTATGTTCTTGACACACTCCCCATTCTCGCTACTGTACAACCATAAGTAGTGAGGTGCACAGCCTATTGGAGCCAGTCCCATTACAACCACTTTTCTCACCTTGTCATTGTACAGGTTCTGTGGCACCAGTACATACACGTTAGAAGGAAAACATTAACCAGCAAAGTAACCTAATTTCTGCACGTTGAACTTAATAATCGTGGAAACAATGCAGAGCCTAAAGGGGAAATTGAAACATATAATGCATGATAGAGGGAGCAAAGAGGCTAAATGGTTGGTATAAATCTGCAAAATTCATTACATATGAAAGCAAAATGTCGAAGAAGGCAACTGCATAAAGAAGACAGTATTAAGATTTTGTATAGAACAACACTGCACCTTGATCTCCTGTTTAATCGTCTGTGCTAAAAACTGGTTGAAACTCCATGGCAGGTAAACAGTTAAAACATTTGAGGCATTCGGGATATAGTAGTGAATGAAGTCATTGCTCCCAATCGAAATGTAAAACAAGCAATGCTGACCCTGCATAAACACTAATCTAATTTAACTACTACAAAATCAATAATCATAAAATGTAGTACGAGGAAATTGATTCGTATGAGATAAAACATTACCAATTCCGAGCCAGTTGAGAATATAATATCAACACCAGCAGAAAGATGATCAAACCCAAGAACCATCTGTTCTAAAAAATCAGACTGTACTAGATAGCTAGGCACAAATGGTAATCCAAGATGCAGCGCTGGTACAATCAAAATGCACAAGAAACAATGAATAGAAAATTAGCTATCTTTAACCAAAAGATCCTAAGAATTCATCATTGAATTCCACAAAACCAGTACAAGCATTTTGAGCTTGAATAGAATAAATGACAAGAAATTTACAGCAAAAGATCCATCCGCCGATTCACTGAAAGTTGAATAATTCTTTCTCAAAGACAATTAATCAAACAAGTAGCAGTATCAAATATCAAAACAGACAAGATATTAACAGAAAAAGATCATGAACCATTTCATTAAGAGTTCAATCTTTTTTCTCTCTCAAACGCGTAGCAGTCTCTGTTTCAAAACTCAATAGTCGAACAACAAAAAATCGAAACTTTCCCCAAATTTCACTACCCAATAGTTAAATTTTCCACAAATCCCAAAAACCAAATTGATAAATGCCAGAAAGTTCAAGAACAGAGTGATGAAAAAAAAGATAACTGCTTTTGGTGGGAGGTATAACTAACTTGAAACCATGAATATTTTCCATTAACAATGACCCGAAAATTGCAACATTCACAAAATTAACAACAAAACCTTTAATATCGGAATTCTACTAACAAATATCAAGAAATTCAAAATCAGACGAAATTATAAAAACTTACCATCCTTATCTGTGAGAGTAAAACGTTTCGTGTTCGGCTCTTTCACCTTTAGTCCGAAAATAATTTCCACATTGATTGCATCTATTCCTTTCAACGGTCTCAATCTGGCGGTGTACAAGTTTGTAATGATCTTTGAGCTCAGCATCGTTGCGGTATTTCTTCTCGCAGCCAATAAAATCGCACTTTGAATTAGTTGTTGAAGGAGGATCGATCATTTTTCTTTCTATCAGAGTAAACATCATAACGAGACGACATAGGAGAAGATTGAAATGATTTTTGTGTTGCTAAAAGAGAATTAGAGAAACTTTGTGTATACCACTAAAATAAAAAAGTTAACTACATCTTATATACAGAAACTTTGTATTAGTGTCCAAGTCTGAAGCTGTTACTAACTGCTAGTAACTAACCTCTATTAACTGACAAGCTCTGCAGAATCACCCAGCTTCACAAAATACCCACTTACAGACCTTTTTTTTAAATTGGTTATCAGAGTTTGATATTCGTATCATAAATGGTTTACTTAAAAAGGTTTTTTATTTTTTACCCTCTAGAAAGTTTTTTTTCTAAAAAATGTTTTTTTATTTTTACTAATCAAATACTAAAAATTATTTTTCACCTACTAACTAGACATGAGAAAATAAATTTTAAATTACTTTTTTTTTTTCAAAAAACATTATTTACGATGAAAAACGTTTTTCTTCCTACCAAACCAATAATACGATATTCAGTTGTCAAATGTTCTCTTCCGATAAGGTGAATGAAAATTTCCTTTGTTCAATGTAACAACTTTCATGTATATGATAAAAATCATATTTGTATGTTATAGTTATAGTTTGCATGATTGCGATTCATAACAAGATTTATTTTTTTTATGGAGCTTTTGATTTGTATAATTCGCATCCAATTTTATACAAATTGTTTAGTTTTGTATAAATTCATAGATACATTGTATTTGTATAATAAAATATGTATTTGTATAATATAATTATATTGGACGAAAATATATGTATTTGTATTTGTATATACATTTTTTCTCTCACTGTATACAAACACAAAAGTATTTTATACATTTTATATTGAAATGTATAAAATGATTAATTTGTATATCGAAAATGACTAGTTGTATATAATTTCTCTCTTTCTCGTTTTATACAATTCGATTCAATTGTATATTCTCTGCCCAAGTCTCTTTTGCCTTTCTCCCTTTCTCGTTTTATACAAATTCAAATTGTATATAATCGTCCTATACACTTATAATTATACAATTCGTTTTATACGCTTCGTATTATACAATTCTCTGCCCAATTCTCTTTCTCTTTCTCGTTTTATACAATTCGCTTCGATTGTATATGTATAGCGAATTACACTATATATGTTTGCTATGAAACGTGATTATGTAAACTTTGCTATAACATACAAATATGAATTATATCAAATTGATATATATGTGATGTCCATCTTAATAGGGGAAGTATGTTTGGGCTTGTCCAAATCCTTATCCGAATTGAAATAGGTATAATTGCAGGCGCCCCTATATACATACAATATGTACCTCTTGTCTTGACCTAGATCAAGAAGAAATGGCAGGCGGCTGGGCAGATTTGCCCATTGATCTTCTTGTTGAGATTGCAAATCGTATTGACGTGCTCAAAGATTTCATTGTTTTTACTAGTGTTTGTACCTCTTGTAAACTTGTTACATGCTTTGTCCCGTATCCAAATTCAACTTCCTTCGCGAGATGACTTAATGGCTTCTAATGGTCTAGGAGATGATCAAGTGTTATGGGACTGGACGGTTAAAGCCGTCTTATCTGCCAATCCTTCTATTACATCAGACTATGTATTGGTGGTTATGTATCATGCAAATATTAATCGTTTGGCTTTTTGGCGACCCGGAGATCTCAATTGGACTAATATTAATATTAGCGTGGACAGAATGGGTGATATCATGGATATGAATTATTATAAAGGTAAATTCTATTATGTTACTGTTGGGGGTGAATTCTGGGTTTTTGAAGTTCCAGGGCCTACCACCCCCAAACTCAAACCAACTGTAGAGTCACAATTGCTTTATTGGTGTGAAGATGATATATTCCGTCATCATTCAGTTCAGTATTACCTAGTCGAGCTATCTGGTGCACTATCATTTGTTATTCGATATGCCTGTCAATTTGAGGATCATAGATATAAGACCTATAAATTTGAAGTCTTTGAAGTAGATTTAGTCAAGGGTGAATTAAAGATGGAGCCGATTAAAACCTTGGGAAATTCGGCCTTTTTTTTGGGTTCTAATGCATCATGTTCCATTGAATCGTCTAAATTTATCGGAATTAAGCCTAATTATATATATTTTACGGATGATTGGCTTGAGAAATTCCGCTGCTTAGATGGTGCTGGGAGAGATATGGGAGCTTACAATTTCGAAGATGGGAAAATTGAATCTATTTATTCCGATTTATCACTAAGTCATATTTGTCCACCAGCTTGGATTATGCCATTTCGAATAATGTGATTCCTAGTTTGTCGGATAATATTTTTTTTCCATACCGTTAATCTATTTTTTCTTCTTAGTTTGTTATCTTTTAAAATTTAGTTTGCAAATTTTAACTCTATCATTTGATTCCTACTTAACATTTTATCTCCTATGAAACTGAATAACTTTATTGTTAGAACGGAAAAAGACCTAAAATATGCTCGGAGTATTGCAAATGGTACAAAACTATCCTCCATACACCTATTGGCTCCAAAATGTCTTTCTCATCCACATATTGACTTCAAAATATGCTTATTTGACGGTTTTAAATTTAAACTGTTTAAATATTTCTTTTAAATACTTGGCGCTCAACTATTGATTATAATTTAATTTATTAATATCATTTATAAACCATATAACTACCCACTCATTAATAATTAAATTCCATCCATTTAATAAACTAATTCTAATATCAAAATAGAAAACACTACTAAAACACGACGAAATTATTCGAGTCTGAATCAAACCCCAATTTAATTTAGGTTGAGCCGCATATTAAGGAAGACACTTTCAATAGGATCCTCTTTCAAGTTTGATTCGAAATTTACTATTAAAGTTAAAAAAATAGTACATCACGAATTAATTCACGCCTTTTTAAAAATATAATTCTATAAATATTTATGATTTGTTTTAAATATTAAAACTTTAACATATTAGTTTTTGAAAAGATTATCTATTAAGTACCATGGCATAATTGAGGCGAAAGAATAGTTAAGATGAACATAGTAGGCTTTTATGTTTATCGGTAATTTTTATTTAGACACTTGAGTTATAATATGTTTTGATTGGGGACTTGAATGTATGATAATGTACTTCTATAGACATTTTCGCCTCAAATTTTTTGAAACTCTCATTGGCAGTAGCTTTCGTGTTGTTTCATTAGTAATCGGGCGAGTTTAGTAATTGAATGGGGTTTAATTAATAATAGGTGGGTGGTGAATTTATTTATAAATTATATTGATAAGTTAAATTATAACAAATATATGAGCGCCATGTATTTTAAAAAATATTTAAATAGTTTAAATTTAAAACCGTTAAATAAGTGATCAATTTTGAACTCAAAGATGAATGATAAATGTATTATGGAGTCATTAGGTGGGTGAAAATAGTATTTTGAATCCAATAGTTGGATGGAGGATAATCTATGCCGTTCTTTGTAATGTTGTTCCAAATGATCACATGTATCTACGATGTATAGACAAGACTTGCTCTCACTTGCTACTCTCCTATCTCACTCACATATCTAATGTGATTTACATATATATGATACAGAGACAAATCTCTGTCGCGAAGACATTGTATCTATTTGTAGCTTGAATATTTGAATAATTAGCTAGTTTTTATAATTGTAGAATTCCAAATCCTTGTTGATATAGGAATATTCTAGTCCAAATCCTTGTTGATATAGGAATAATTTGGGCAGGATTGATAGTCTAAATATAGTAAGAGAAGTCAAAATCCTTGTTGATTTAGGAATATGATTCAAACTAATGGAATATAACTTGCAAGCTATATATACATATGCGTTGTTGTTGCCCAACCATTAGAACTAGAACTAGAGCTATGTCAGGTGACTGGGCAGATTTACCCATCGATCTCCTTCATCTGATTGCAAATCGCATTGAAGATCTTAAAGATTTCATTGTTTTTACTTGTGTTTGTACCTCTTGGAAAAATGCTGCCCCAAAGGATAAATTTGATGTGTTCACTCCCCAAGTTCCCTTGTTAATGTTAGCTGATAAAGATAGCGATTATCGACAATTCTATTCACTTTCCAAGAAGAAAGTTTCCAGTATATTCCTCCCTGAAGCTAGAGGACGACCCTGTTTTCCATCGGAGGGATGGCTCTGCACCATGGAAAATAATACCGGAGAGATGAACCTGTTGCATCCTTTGTCTCGTACCCAAATTCAACTTCCTTCGCGAGAAAACTTAATGGCTTTGAATGGTCTCGGAGATGAACAGATCTGGACCTGCATAGAAAAAGTTGTTTTATCTGCCAGTCCATGTATGACATCAGATTATGTACTCGTGGTTCACTATCACGCAAATATTAACCATTTGGCTTTTTGGCGACCTGGTGATCTCAACTGGACTCATATTAAGTGTGGTCGATTTGGTGCTATCACGGGTATAAATTATTATAAGGGTCATTTTTATTTTGTAACATGTATGGGTCAATTCTGGGTTTTTGAAGTTGCAGGGCCTACCACTTCCGAACCAATTGTAGAGCCACGGTTACTTTTTTGGTCTGAAGACAACCATCTTTCGTCGGCCTTCAGTTCAGTTTTACCTAGTCGAGTTATCTGATGCACTGTTGTTTGTGATACGATTTGCCCATTATTCAGATGGTCCAAATGGTGGACATAAGACTTTTAAATTTAAAGTTGTTGAATTAGATCTGATCGAAGGTGAATTAAAGGAGAAGGAGATTAAAACCTTGGGAGATTCAGCTTTTTTTTTGGGCTTTAATACTGGAGCATGTTGTATCGACTCCTCTAAATTTTCCGGAATCAAGCCTAATCACATTTACTTTACGGATGATTGGAACGAGGAGTTCTGCTTCTTGGAAGGTGGTGGTGGAAAAGATACGGGGGCTTACAATTATGAAGATGGAAAAATTGAATCTATTTATCCTGGATTGTCGCTAAGTCCTATTTGTCCGCCAACTTGGATTATGCCATACCCAATAATGTGATTAACTCTATTTATTCTCATTCAAGTTAATGATCTTAATTTTGGCTGGTGGATTGTTGTCTTCTTTTTATTTAATTAATGCAGTAATAAATTCAGTGGCGACTTAACGTGATTGGGGCCTAAAGCAAAATTTTAAATCGGTATCTAAAATACAAACAAACTTTATATCTGTATTTCTTCAAATTTATTTTTCTTACACTATATAGATAAAGGTTATTAGTCTCTTATGTTACTTTTTCAGTTATTAGTTTTAGGTAAGATTTTATCAACTCAATAATGAAAAACCTTCTTTCGGTGAGACAATTATTATATGAATTGTTAAAATAATTTTACAAATACTCCCTCTGTCTGGTACTATTTGTCATGGTTTCTATTTTTAGAGTTAAATCATAAAAACTTTGACTAACAATTTAAGATATATTTTTTGATCATATTAATATGCAAAAAATTATAATTTACAGTACTTTATATAGTTTTAGAATATCTAATTTTTTGGTTTAAAATACCGAATTGATGTGATCTAATTTATCTTTGAAAATTAGTCAAATTGACTTTCGATAAGCGCAACATGACAAACAAATCTGGACGGAGGGAGTAATAAGTTGACAAATATTAAATAAAGATGAAAGTTAGAATCATAAAATTTGACGCAAGAAGTTGATGACTTGATATATTCCATTTTAATATGCTTTTAGTAATGCTTGAAACTGAAATTCAAAAAGAAATAAAATGGAATTTGTAACTCACTTTTTTCAACACTTTTCACTATTAATTTTTATTTTTAACAAAGTACAAAAGATGTTAAAATGGGTAAAATAATATATATTTTAAAAAAATTTACTTTTTATCATAAATAATCAATTTTTGTATAAAAATTTTAACTCATAATTTATTCTTAATAAAAATTTGGAGGCCTAAGACAAAAGCTTTATTTTGCAACGCATGGAGCCGACACCGAATGGATCACATTATATTTTTCTATATGGTGAAACATGTATGTCTTTACACAACTAGAAGCAAGGTTTTGTTTCTTTGTCAACTAAGGAGGCCGGCGGAATACATTTAAAAATAAAAAATCAATAAATCAAATCGATAAAGTTCAAAACCAATCAATACACACTCTAATTGGACTTGCCTTCTTAAGTTCTCTTATTATTCAAATTACTGTATTATTTTTGTAAGTCTTATTATTATTATTAGCAAATTTCAAATATAAAATAATTTTGATAAGAAGTCAATATTATAAATCAGAAGAATATGTTTATTTTTCGGTCTTCCTTTCTTGAATATGTTGCTTCTAAGAAATATAACAGTGTGTTATTTAAGCTTAAACGTTGATATTTTATTTTTATATAATTATTAGCAATTTAATTTCATTGAAAAAAATACTCATAGTTTAGGAATAATTGGCAACAGTATAAATTTTAAGGATATGGCTTAAAATTTGCTAAATACTTTAGACTAAAAAACACAAATGTTAATATTCCATGTGGGGAAATGACAACATATGTTAAACCCTTAGGCGATGAATCATAGTCCAAATAAAGTGGAAGTAGAAAGAAATCACATTATTTTAGGAGCTAATAATTTAAATATAAGTTGATTTGCAATATTATAAATCTTATTAGATTATGGACTTCAGATTATCTGGTGCGTCCAAATACATCTAAGTACACGTATCTCTGTCAAAATTAAGTGTAATTTATTCTAGATAGATTCACATATATCTAGGATACATAGACAAATTAATCTCACTCTCACTTGCCACTCTTCTATCTCGCTCACATATCTAATATCCAAATACCTGTATCTAGTGTAATTTACATGCATATGAGAAACATGACAGTAGTTTCCTTTGACTTGTCCCCTCCAGGATACAACAACCTTTACACAAAAGATAACTCAACAACTCTGGACAAGAGTTGAGTCTAAAGCTTCACAAAAAGAATACCTCCCTTCAACTAATAAAAACTCTCTTTTTTGACTAACTCTTTCACTCTATATTTTTCTCTTGTGTGTTGTGTGTATCACACCAAATGAAGTCCACCACTATTTATACTACAGGAAGTCTTCCTAGCAATGAATAAGAAGATAATGGAGGTAGTAAATAGTGAAGATAATGGCTTTAGGAGTTTCATAGGTTACAATAGGAGTTATATAGGTTACAAAGAGTAATGGGAGAATTAAGAATGAAATAAAGTGATGAATAACCAATGCTAATGGATGATGTAGAAGTTATCCATTCCAATATTTATTGGAATGTTTTTATCTCACAATGAATCCAGCCAATAAAGCCAGAAGTAATGGCATTACATGTCTACCAAGTCAAAGATGAATAACATGATTAAATTGGTAGTTTAAGACACAAATGCATACCAACGGTTATTCTTATAACTCCAAAATAAAGCAATTTAATATGTTAAATATTAATATTAAAATGCTAATAACCTAACAAAAACTTTGGAAAAGTTTTCAATGTTTTTGGGTAATAATTGGGCAACCTGCATCGACTCTTCTAAATATAGCGGAGTCAAGCCTAATATATTTAGGTATTGGTGCTTATAATTTGGAAGATGGAAAATTTGAATCTTATTATCATAGACAACGTTCAACAAGTACAATTTGTCGGCCAACTTGGGTTATGCCATCATTGACGAAGTGATTTTTTTTGTCCCTCTAATTCAATAATAAGAGTTACTGTTTATTTTCAGTTTGATGAACTATTATTATTATTTTTAAAATTGTTGTAATCTAGCCAGACACATGATATTTAATTCCAAAAAAAATTATATCTCCATAAATTGTATCGAATTTCGATGCTTACTTCTTTATCTTTCAGAAAGATATTGGTTTCTTCATGTTTCATTAACTATTACATGTAATTTTTCATTCAGAAAATGTATCTTCCTGGTTTCTTTCCATTTGCCCTACTGCAGGCACAAAGCGAAATTACGTAAAATATATATAATTCGAAATTGTAAGCCCTCTATCTCTTCCAGCACCATCCAAGAAGCTGAACTTCTCATACAAATCTTCCGTAAAATATATATAATTACGCATCAATTGAACATACTCAGTATTAAATCCTCAGAAAATGGCTGAATCTCCAACGTTGTAATATCCTCCTCCTTTTAAGTCACCCTGGATTACATTTACTTCAAAGACATATATCTATGATATGCTCTGGAGAACGGGCAAATTGAGTAATAAATAATAGCTTATCGGATAACTAATACTGAACTGAATGCTGAAGAATTATATCATCAAAGTAAGCATTGCTCTACATCGATTGTTTTGAGAGTGGTAGGCCCTGGAACTTCGAAAACCCAGAATTCACCAGGAGCGGTAACATAAAAGAATTTAACTATTACCATTATAATATTCATACAAAATTTAATTATGTGTGTAGGGTTGGAAAAGTCACAACCCTTTGGTAAAGTTATAATCATTTAGAAAAATCGCAACCATTCAAAATAGTCATAGTCTGTCAGAAAAAGTTGCAAACCCTTCAAAATAGTCACCGTTCTTTCGGAAAAAGTCGCAATACTTCATAAAAGTCACAACTCTTCAAATCTTTTAAAACTCTAACATTATAAATCGGGTGTTTTCAGTTGTGAGAAATAGAAAATAGCCGTTAAAAACTATGGCCGATTGGGCAAACCTTCCAAACGATCTTATTGCTCACATTGCAAATCGTGTTAAGGTGATTGAAGATTTTATTGCTTTTGGTGCAGTTTGTACTTCTTGGCGAATTGCCGCTACAAAGGACAATTTCGATCTGCTTTCTCCCCAAGTTCCATTCCTTATGCTGACTGATGAACACGATGATCGTTATCAAGAATTTTACTCTCTTTCCAAGAAGAAGGTTTCGCGTATATTTCTCCCTGAAGTTAGAGGGTCAGTGTGTCTATCAATTAAGGAGGGATGGCTGTGCACTGTGGTAAATGATACGGGAGAGATGAATTTGTTGCACCCTTTCTCTCGCAAAAAAATACACCTTCCCTCTCTAAATGCCTTGTTGAATTACCATGATCGTGTTGGTTACGAAGCAAATCATTGGGGCTCCATAGACTTAGCTGTCTTGTCTGCCAATCCTTCTCTTACGTCAGATTATGTACTCATGGTCAATCTTTATGGACCAGACATTTGTTTGGCCTTTTGGCGACCTGGAGACGTCAATTGGACTCATATTGATGTTGATAATTATTTCACTAGTGGGATTTCCGCTCTACTTTATCACAAGGGCAAATTTTATTCCATGAGTCGCTGTGGCAAAGTACAATCTTATCAAGTTGCAGGGCCTAATACTAGTGATCAACCAATTCTGAAGACACGCTTGGTTGTTGAGATGGACGAATATAAATTAAACCCGCGAGTAGTTGAGTATTACCTAGTTGAGTTATCAGGTGCACTACTACTTGTCATCCATTTTGCCATACCTACTCGTCACGATCTTAATCACATCACCAAATTTAAAGTATATGAAGTAGACATAACCAGAGGTGAATTGAAAGAGGAGATGAAAACATTGGGAAATTTGTCAATGTTTTTGGGTCATAATTGGGCAAGTTACATCGACTCTTCTAAATTTAGCGGAGTCAAGCCTAATCACATATATTTTGCCGATAAATGGTTAAATTATTGTAGCTATTTAGATATGAGTGCCTATAATTTTGAAGATGGAAAAATTGAATCTTTTTATCCTGGTCCTGGACGACGGGCACCACGTTTAATTTGTCCACCACCTTGGGTTATGCCATCACTGATGAAGTGATTATAAGATTTACTGTTTGTTTTTCAGTTTGATGGATTATTATTTTTACTATTTTTTTCGTCGACTTGCCAGACATATGATATTTAATTCCAATTATATATTAAAGATTTGCTATTTATATAATTCAGGTCTAAATAAGGCAGGAATAGATTTTTTAGTCCTGGTTAAATTAACTATTATAAATAGGGGCTTTGCTAGCTATTTTTAATTGTGGAAAAAAAATATTTTCTATCACCATGGCAGGTTGGGCAGAACTCCCCAACGTTCTTATTGTTAACATTTCAAATCGTGTTAAAGT
Organism: Solanum pennellii; assembly: GCF_001406875.1. Classification (NCBI taxonomy): domain Eukaryota; kingdom Viridiplantae; phylum Streptophyta; class Magnoliopsida; order Solanales; family Solanaceae; genus Solanum; species Solanum pennellii. Next base: position 69,886,954 of record NC_028644.1, read on the forward strand.
GATTGAAGATTTCATTGCTTTTCGTGCTGTTTGCACCTCGTGGAGAATTTCCACTATAAAAGAAGATTTTGATGTGCTTTCACCCCAAGTTCCGTTGCTAATGCTGGGTGCCAAAGATGAAGATTATCGAGAATTTTATTCTCTTACCAAGAAGAAAGTTTCACGCATAAGCTAGAGGGTCAGAGTGTCTACAGATGGCTCTACACTGTGGTAAATGATACGGGAGAGATGAATTTGTTGCACCCTTTCTCTCGCGAAAAAATACAACTTCCCTCTCGAAAATCCTTATTGACTTTTCATGATTTTGCTGATTTAGATGGAGATTGTTGGAGCTGCATAGAAAGAGCTGTGTTGTCTGCAAATCCGTCTCTAACGTCAGATTATGTACACGTACTCATGGTGCATCATTGTTCGCCTAGTTCTTGTTTGGCGTTTTGGAGACCCGGAGACCTCGATTGGAATAATAAGGGCCAATTTTATTTCATGAGTTATTTTGGAGAAGTTAGGGCTTATCGAGTTGCAAGGCGTAACACTACTGATCATGATCATCCAACATTAACAATGGAACTTGAGGCGCAAACACATCAAAATGTCCTTGGTAGCGGCAATTCGCCAAGAGGTACAAACAGAGCGAAAACCAATGAAATCTTCAATTACTTTAACATGATTTGCAATCTTAGCAGTCAGATCGTTGGGAAGTTCTGCCCAATTCGTCACTGTAAAGAAAAAAACTCTGTTTAAGGTTTTTGATTATGAGGATATTTATATTTGACTAGGTCTAGAACTCTAATTCTCCAAAGGTCTAGAATTTGGAACATATTTTACGGCCATTTGGTAAAAATTGTTGGATGGATATTTGAAAAAAATAGTTACTATGTGAAAATTTGTTAAAAAAGTAACCATCTTTTATGCAGAAATACCATTATGGGTCCCACGTCTCGAGTCAAGATCAAGGCTCTAGTCCTAGTTTAGGGTATTAGGGTTGGGGTTGGGGCTAGGACTCGAGTGTAACTCGAGTTATGGTCGGGGAGGGTATTGAGTTCAAGAGTGTTAGCTTGAGTCGTGGGTAGGTTCAGGTTGTTTCTCGAACCCCTACTGTGACCCAGGGTTGAGGCTCAAGTCTCAAGTTCCGAGTCATGAGCTAGAGTTCTGTCTCGAGTTGAGAGTGAGGGTCAAGTCTTGGGTTGAGACCAAGGGTAGGGGCTCAAGTCAGAGTTAGGGTGGAATTGGAGGTCGATATCGGATTTAAGGTTAGGTTAGAATTGAGGTATGGGTTCATTCTCGAATTTATGTCTCGAGTAGGGTCGAGGTCACAATAGGCAGGGATTAGGGTTGTTGGTCAAACCTCAAAGCTCGAGCCTTATGGATGGTATCGGTGAACTATAGTAAAGGGTGGGATTGGGAAGGTGGAGCATTTAAAAAGAATAGGACTTAAATTGGTCGAGTCATGACCCCCCAATTTTAGCCCAATCTATTTCAACTCAAATAACTTTAGGGTTGATTATACACAACTCATTTATTAACTCAACTCAATTTAATTTTAACTTATTTAGTTTCAACTCAAACCGCTCATTTGACACCCTTATGTGCGATCATTATTCGATATTTTTTAATACTTTCAAAGAACTTTATGGCTTAATTTCATTCCAACCAGCTCATCTGAACTCTACGTCTAGCTGTTAGAAACGAGTTCTCATCACTATTACATCAAAGACTTTCTTTGGTTGGAAACAAGTTCTCTCGAAGTTAATTGAGAATTAATTATCCATAATACAATTTTGGGATAATTTTTTCCACGATTATATCCCAATCAAACATTTTGATAATAAGGAAGAATTTTAAAATTTACAATCAAACAATAAGATTTAAAATTTGCAAACGAAATATGAGAATGCTCATAGAATAAATAAATTAGTATATAACATAGTAAAAAAAAAAGAAATTAAACAAACTAGCAAATTATTTGTGATGGTATAATCCAAGTAGGCGGAGAAATATGACTAAGTGACAATCCAAGATATATAGATTCAACTTTTCCGTCTTCAAAATTATAAGACCCCATATCTCTACCACCACCATCCAAATAGTCAAATTCGTCCTTCCAATCGTCAGTAAAATATATATAATTAGGCTTGATTCCAGAAAATTTAGTAGAGTCAATTGAGCATGTTCCTGTATTAAGGCCCAAAAAAATAGCTGAATTTCCCAAAGTTTTAATCTCATCTTCCTCTTTTAATTCGCCGCCCTTTGACTACATCTATTTCAAAAACTTTAAATTTATATGTCTTATATCTATGAAGCTCTGGATGATGAGCAAATCGGGTAATAAATAATAGTTTATCTGATAGCTGGACCAGGTAATATTGAACTGAAGGCTGCAGAAATATGTCATGTTCGGACCAATAAAGCAAGTGTGGCTCTACTGCATTTGGTTTGGGAGTAGCAGGCCCTGGAACTTGGAAAACCCAAAATTCACCACTAGCTGTAACATAATAGAATTTACCCTTATAATAATTGATACCCATGACAGCACCCGAATTCTCCATCTCAATATTTGTCCAACTGAGATCTCCTGGTCTCCAGAAAGCCAAGCGAGTAATATTTGCGTGATAGTTAACCACGAGTACATAATCTGAGGTAACACAAGGACTTGCAGATAATATAGCATGCTCTAGAAGGTTCCAGAACACTTCATCTCCGAGACCATTAGAAGCCATTAAGTTATCTCGTGAAGGAAGTTGAATTTGGGTACGAGACAAATGATGCAACAAGTTCATCTCTCCGGTAGTATCATCAATGGTGCAGAGCCATCCTTGCGATGGACAACAGTGTCGTTGTCTAGCTTCCGGGAGGAACAGGGGAGTAACTTTCTGCTTGATAAGAGAGTAAAATTCTCGGCAATCATCATGTTTGTCAGCCAACATAAGTAACGGAGTTTTGGTAAAGAAGATATCAAATTTATGTTCAGGGGTAGTAGCAATTTGCCAAGAGGTACAAACACAAGTAAAGAATATGAAATCTTTAGGCGATTCAATACGATTTGCAATCATAGCAAGGAGATCCATCGATAAATCTGCCCAGCCGCCTGCCATTTCTTTGCAAAGAAAAACAAGTTTTAGCTGTACTTTTTTTTTGGTTACAAACTGCAATATATATTGGCGTAAGTTTTCCTATTTTTATTCGTATTTCTATATTAATAAGGATTTTGAACAAGCGCAAAAATATTCATATTCATATATTGACAAGGATTCGTAAGGGGAAGACAAATTAAATACTAATGATGAATTCAAAAATAGTCTAATTACACTTTATAATTATAGTTTGATAATTGCAATTCATAAATATATGTTATAAGGAGAAGAGTGGCGAGCGAGACTAGAAGAGGGAGGAGAGAGACGAACGAGAAAGGGCAGAGAGATGAATTATATATGTATATTGGTTAGATAATTTATATTATCCATATGTATTTGTATATTCTGACGAGAGAGATTAGGAAAGGAAGGAGAGAGGCGAGCGAAATTGGGAGAGGGAGGAGAGAGGCGAGCGAGATTGGGAGAGAGAAAAGAGATGAGCGAGACATGACAATAATTTGTATAATTCGCTTGTACGTTTGTATAATTCACGTATCTTCATATAATTGAGTAATATAAAGTCTGGAATTATACAAATATAATAAAATTCTAAATACCGAATTGATACAAGCATAAACATATAAACTTTAAACAATTATACAAAATATATTATACAAATTACAGTATACAAAATCCAAAAATTACATGTTTATACAAACTTTAAAAAGTTAAACAAAAACAAAATTGAATGTATATAATGACAAAATTGAAAAACCAAAGGAAATCATCGTCATTTACAAATATAAACAATATTATACAAATACAAATCAAAAAAAGAATTGTTAGTTGCGAATTACACAAATATGACGAATTATATATATACAAACGTGACTAATATACAAACTCGAAGTCAATCCACACAATTAATGTATAATATTAGTCGCAAATGATAGTTATAGCAAGTTATGTCTATGATAAGTAATTAAGTACTATAAATTTGCTTAACTACCTAATTTTCGTTAATTAGAACAGACCCTAAACACTAAATGCTGATACGGGTCGTTGGGTCACCCGTTTTACAATTCGGATTCGGATAAACTCCATCTTCTCCCTTGCGAAGCTCTTTCTTCGTACACTCTGAGAACAAACAAATTGCAGAGCTAAAAGGACTCCAATTGGTTCAGTAAAAATGCTTCTTCACAAATCCAAAATCTCAATTCAATGAGTATCAGTTCAGTAAACATGTCTTTTTCAACAGGTAACAATTTTATACCAGCAAGGTCCATTCTTCATCCAAAGCCCAACATTCAGCTTCGAAGTTCATTCGTAATCAAATTCCCATTTCAGAAAAGTTATACAAATCCCATTTTTCATAGAAATTTCAGAAAAAGATCACATTTTTACCATTCCCCATATGCAATTCTTGGAAAATGGAGGTCTAATTCGAAGTCCTCTGAAGAAGGGGCAAGCAATAATGAAGATTTTGTGACTAGGGTTTTGAAAGAAAACCCAAGCCAAGTGGAACCCAAATATCTAATTGGGAATAAACTTTACACTCTAAAGGAAAAAGAGGATTTGGGTAAGAAGGGTTTATTGAATGGTGGTGTTTTGGAGATACTAAAAAGGTTAAATATTAAAGGAATGGTGAAGAATGGAAGTGATGAGGGTAGTTTAATGAAGTCTGGGGATGTGTTTTTGAAGGATATTTTGAGGGAGTATAAGGGGAAGTTATATGTTCCTGAGCAAATTTTTGGTGCTAATTTGTCTGAAGAAGAAGAATTTGAAAAAAATGTTGAAGATTTGCCTAAGATGAGCTTGAAGGATTTTCAGAAGTATATGAAATTTGATAAGATAAAGTTGTTAACTTTTAAAGAGGATACTGGAGCTTCTTTGGGATTGGGGTCTAGAGATTTTATTGTTGAGTTGAAGGAGATGCCTGGAGAGAAGAGCTTGCAGAGAACTAAATGGTTAGTATCATAAACTCGTTCATTTCTTTCACTTCAGATTATAGATTTTGATGTTTATGTGATCATTCTACAGGGCAATGAAGCTGGATCAAAATCAAGCTCAGGCTTTACTAGAGGAGTACACTGGGCCAAGATATGAAGTCGAGAAGCAAATGATGGTATTTCATTTATTTTGGTGCTTTGTTTAATAATGCATAGTGACATTAGCTTCATTATCGGGTGGGGAAAAAATTAACAACAACGACAACGAACCTAGTGTAATACCACAAGTGGGGTCTGGGGGAGGGTAGAGTGTAGGGAGATCTTACCCCAACCTTGAGAAGCTAGACAGGCTATTTCCGATAGATCCTCAGCTCAAAGAACGTTAAAAAAGAGGCAGTAGCTACTAGCAGAAATAACAATTAGATAATAAGATAGCCATGGCTAAAGGAACAACATGTAGAAATAGAAATATAATATAGGAAAACAAGAATAAAACTAATGATCTATCGGAACTTAAACGTGTAGCTTAAGCAGACGGTGGTTTGCTATGATTTATAAGCCTGAATTAATTTATTAGTTAACAACCACTTGTACTGAAGTATAGTTCTCTTGATGATGTGGGAAGCTTCTTTGTTTTCTTATTTGATAGACAATTCTTCTTTTCAACAACATATAGTTATAGGTCATCAACCGAATGCACTGATTGCAAGTTCCAGATGAAAACTTAATGACTGTTTCTCATTATATCTTGATTCATTGTGGTTACTATCTCTTGACAGGAAAATCCTGTGAAGGTTTTATGCAATTTGCCTTTACTCTCTTCGGGTAAAATGTTAACTAAATTCAGATTATCTGTTTGGCCTAGCGGCTTGGAATCTTTTATTGTTGACTCTTTCCAAAAAAATACTCAAACTTGCCTGCCTTGTTGTGCTAGTTACTAGTTAAACAGAAAAAGCCTTCTTGTGTACAGTTCTAAGAAACACATAAAGTAATATTTGAATTCGACAAAAAGACGAGTAAGCAGACAAGTAGAAGCTGCCATGAGAAAGTAACAATATAGTTGGAGTATAGATGATTATATTTCTGTTTAACTGTTACCCTTTGTGGGTATAATAAATTCATTACATATTTAGTTACTCTGGAACCATACGGCAGAGTCCGCATAATGCAGTAGAAAGCTTTTAGGGTTAGCGAAAGATGGTGAAATTTGAAACTGGAAAACACGACTTCAGTTTGGAAAACTTGAGCAATAAATGAGTTTAATGTAGACTGTTGATTCTTTTGTGAGCAGTCCATTGGGATTTGGGACGAGTTTTTTTCTTTTCCTTTCTTTTGCAGTAAGTATATAGTTGGAGTGACATTGTTGCGCAGAAGTGATAGCAGTATCTAAATGTCAACTGACAGTCTAAAAAGTGATATACAGAATTGTCTTTCAATCTAATTATATGATGCTTGGAAAGAAGAGCACAATTTCAGTAATCAAATCTGCCATTTCTTTGGGATCATATATTTCCTGAAGTGTAGACAAATCAACGTCGTGTTATACTGGTGGCAGTCTGTATGGTGACTGTATCATGAGGGAAAAGACTAAAGAGTAATTTAAGTATCTGAAAAGGTTCTCAAGTCCCTTAGCATAAGGTTGTTGTATCTCTTCTTTTTAGCTTAAGATTGACCTTATAGTCGCTTGAGCCTTGAAGGAAATAGGTGCTTTCTCTAGTTATGCAATTGGCAAGATTGTAGAACCTAAGTTTGGTGGGATAAGAATGTGGTTTAACGGGTGGAAACTCTTTGCTTTTCAAGTATGTTGGAAAACCTTTCTTTCTTTTTTCTTTTGCCTCTTACAGAGTGATCCTATTGCAGTCTTGGGTGGGAAAATTACCTGAGTATCCTAATCCAGCTGCATCGAAGATATCAAGCAGAGTAATGGTAGAACTTGGAATGCTGACCGCTGCAATGACTGCTGCTGCGGTGATTGTGGGTGCTTTCCTGGCTTCAGCTGTATTTGCTGTGACAAGCTTTGTCTTTGTCGTCACTGTGTATGTCATGTGGCCTGTGGCCAAACCATTTCTTAAGCTGTTCTTTGGTCTCATCTTTGGTATCTTGGAAAGAGTGTGGGATAAGGTTGGTGATGCCTTTACTGATGGAGGAATTTTCTCCAAGTTGTATGAATTGTACACATTTGGTGGTGTCTCTGCCAGTATTCAGATGCTGAAACCAATCATGCTTGTTTTTGTGACTATGGTTCTTCTTGTCCGATTTACTCTTTCGCGAAGGCCTAAGAACTTTAGAAAGTGGGTGAGTAATACTCCCTATCCTAGAATTCGCAGTTTAGAAACACCTGCTTCTTGCAAATTCAAAATGTTGTGTGCTTCATTCAGGATATATGGCAAGGCATAGAATTCTCTCAGTCAAAGCCACAAGCACGTGTTGATGTGAGTTTCTAGTTTCTCACTCCCTGGTCACAAACATTCACAACTTTTCGTTTGTAGATTATGACCAATATTTTGTCTAAGTAAGAAGTTTCTGTTTAGGGTTCAACTGGAGTCACATTTAATGATGTAGCTGGGATTGAGGAAGCAGTGGAAGAACTTCAGGAGGTAACAGCGCCTTACACCACATATAATACTTCCTTATTGTGTATTCCCTCCATCCCAATTTATGTGATGTAGTTTGTCTGGGCACAGAGTTTTCAGAAATATGAGAAGTGTTTGCTATATTCCAAAACTACCCTTAATAAATGAATTTTTATATAGAAGAGCACATCGTTGTAGACTTTTTGCCAAATAAGTGGTCCAATATGGGTGAAGTGTTGATAGTGTCATTAAACATTTACCAAAGAAGGAAAGTGTGTCACGTAAACTAGGATAGGGAGAGTAATATTCTCTTACATTATAATGTGTGAAAGCTTGTCCCTCAGCCACAACCTTTAGCTTAATGGTTCTAATTTCTTCCATTTTTTGCCAACTAGTTGGTAAGATACCTGAAGAATCCTGAACTATTTGATAAATTGGGGATCAAGCCCCCACATGGAGTTCTTCTGGAGGGACCTCCTGGATGTGGAAAGGTATGCTGTCCATTTCAGACCTTAGATTGGATTCCCAAAAAAAAAGTAGAGGGTCTTCACTAAAATTATATATGATGCTTTTCTCAGACCCTGGTTGCCAAGGCAATAGCAGGTGAAGCTGGTGTTCCTTTTTACCAAATGGCGGGTTCTGAATTTGTGGAAGTTCTAGTCGGTGTTGGTTCTGCTCGTATTAGAGATTTGTTCAAGAGAGCCAAGGTGAGCATAATACGTAATCAATGAACCATGTGACTTCCCTTATTATGTTTTGAATAATGCCCTAATTGTTGTCACAGGTGAATAAACCATCAGTTATCTTCATTGACGAAATTGATGCACTCGCAACCAGGTATGGATATTTGTCTAAATAAATAATGGTGAACGTGTTTTTTTTTACTGGTTTAACTTAGCAAAAAGGGAATCTGGAGCTGAAGCATCTGGGCATTTTTCATCTAAGTAACCCCTTTAGTGGTAGAACTATTGAAATTGGGTTTTAGAACCTGAAGTTACTAATGTCATGTTGTGGACAATGCTAATGTCTTCAGTGTGTAGCTGTCTAGATATTCTCTTTAATCGTAAAGAAATAACTTAGTCATTCATAAATGACATGTAGACACGTGCAGTGGTTATAGTTTCTCAAACTTATTATTCTTAATAAACAGACGTCAAGGAATATTTAGTGAATCAACTGATCACCTCTATAACGCGGCAACTCAAGAAAGGGAAACTACTTTAAACCAGTTGTTGATCGAGCTAGATGGATTTGATACTGGGAAAGGTGTTATATTCCTAGGGGCTACAAATCGAAGGGATTTATTAGATCCCGCCCTTCTTCGTCCTGGTAGATTTGATCGCAAGGTTTGTTCTCCTATTGAAAATTCTTTATCAACTCAGCTCCTCATGACTTGAATCACTTTATTCATGTTCTGTCGGTATGTGCGCATTGGTTGGGAGGAGCTAGACAACATTTTCCATGTTTATAGAACATTCCTATTCATGATGTCTTGACTTACTGATTCTTTCCATAAAGATGTTTCTATATGCTGAATATTTTGATAAAAACTAATCAATCCCCCAAAAAGGTGTTATGATTCCACAACAAACTCTGTAATACAGTATGTTATTTTATGCAATGCCTAGTGTACTGCAAAGTTCCTTTACGAAGTCCTTGGATGGGGCTACTGTATTTGGGCTTTTGAATCCTAATAGGTGCTGTTTATGGGCAAAACATTGTTTGACTTGGAAGGTAGGAATCATTTTTTCGTTTCAGTCGACTTGTTAAATATGTTGAGACGCCGATAGCTTTTGGTAGATTCTATAGAGAATAAGTACTCTGAACAAATTACCTTACCTTCTCAAAAATAAAGGGTGCCCTGAACTTAATATAACATCATAAGTATAGTTTAGTTGAGATAATGAGTCAGCTTAAGAAGTGTCGAATTACTTATAGTAGCTATGTGATCTTTATTCCTCACTTCTTTCTGGAACACCACATTTCATGCTTGTTACATTTCTCTCTTTCAGATAAGAATTCGGCCTCCCAATGCAAAAGGAAGATTGGAAATTTTGAAAGTACATGCACGGAAAGTTAAATTATCAGATACTGTTGATTTGTCTAGTTATGCCCAAAATTTACCTGGTATTCAACTTTATTTCCTTTCTGTTCATATGAGATCATCTTCAGGCCACTAGTTTTTTGCTCCCATGACTCTAAAAGATTACTTTTCTCTGATGCCAGTGGAAGATGAGGGTTAATGAGATAGTTCATCCATAATTTTCTTGCATTATAGTGATCTCATTTTAAAATCTGCTCCTGATCTGCTAAATGGTGGTCTTGCAATTCAGGATGGTCAGGTGCAAAGCTGGCTCAGCTTCTCCAGGAGGCTGCTCTAGTTGCAGTCAGGAGAGGGCATAACTCAATTCTTCATTCAGATATGGATGATGCAGTTGATCGGCTTACAGTAGGACCTAGACGAGTTGGGATTGAGTTGGGTCATCAGGGGCAGTGTCGTCGAGCAATTACTGAGGTGGGGACTGCATTGACTTCTCATCTTCTGAGGCAATATGAGAATGCAGAAGTTGAGCGTTGTGACAGAATATCTATCAATCCGCGTGGCCAGGTTTGTTTGTTCTCTAGTTGCTTCATCTTTGAACGTCATCTTTTGCACCTCACTCTTTTTTACTCCCTCCTTTCAACGTCATCTTTTGCACCTCACTCTTTATTACTCCCTCCTTTCAACGTCATCTTTTGCACCTCACTCTTTATTACTCCCTCCTTTCCAAATCTAACATGTAGTGATCGTGTCTTGCATACGTTTTTACTGGAGAATTCAACTGAACATGTAAATTGTTTCCCATGGTTGCTGAAAATTTAAAAGTGGCATGCAGACCTTGTCTCAAGTTGTGTTTCACCGTCTTGATGATGAGTCATACATGTTTGAGCGGCTACCACGGTTGCTTCATCGTCTTCAGGTGCTAATATTTGAAGTCTTATGCTGATTTTTTGCTTGCACTTTTTCTTCCTTCATGCAAAGCTGATGATTGCATTATGTACATCTTTGAACAAGGTATTTCTTGGAGGGAGAGCTGCTGAAGAGGTCATTTATGGACGTGATACTTCAAGAGCATCTGTAAACTACCTTGCTGATGCATCCTGGCTTGCCCGTAAGATAATCACAATGTACGTATTTATTAGTTATGATTTAGTTGGCGTTGCTGTATCTGCCAGAGCCGTGACTTTTTCCTATGAACAGATGGAATATGAAAAACCCAATGGCCATACACGGAGAACCTCCCCCCTGGGTAAAGAGAGTGAAGTTTGTGGGTCCACGCCTTGACTTTGGAGGATCACTATATGATGATTATGACTTAATTGAGCCCCCGATCAACTTTAATTTGGATGATGATGTTGCTAAGAAGACAGAAGAGCTCATATGTGACATGTACGAGAAGACAGTAACTCTGCTGAGGCAGCATGATACTGCCTTACTCAAAACAGTGAAGGTAGTTCTCGACACGTTGAATCAGTTATCTTATAGACTTGTTTTTCGAACTTTTCTATCCTTAACTTTGCAGTAACTCTGTTGAATAAACTTGATATTTTTAATGCTTCTTTTTAGAAAAGGCTCCACCAGTTGTGCATAGATTAGAAGTTACTTAGGTCCAAATCATTTAGTATAATTTAGTTAAACCAGATGCAGAGATCATTGATTCCTGTTCATGTTTATCCTAGGTTCTTCTGAATCGGACTGAGATCAGTGGAGACGAGATCGACTTAATCCTGAGCCACTATCCACCAAATACACCCACAAGTCTTCTGCTGGAGGAGAGAGATCCCGCGAGTCTTCCATTTGTTGACGAAAAGCAAGAACAACATAATAACATTGAGTACAGTGTGTCTTCATGAGAAAATGGAATCCTTGATCCAGTACACGGAGGGTCTTTCTACCCTATTCGAAGCCAGTTTTGACGTGCATTCAGAACACGAAATATTACAGCTGAGAACTTTCTGAGAAATAGTGAGATGCTAAAAATGCAGTTTGTTTGCTGTATGAATCCATATCTATAGGAATTTTGTTAAAACTGTTGATTTGTTCCATAGATTTATTCTTCTGTGATTTTTGTATCCAGTTGCTCCTTTTGTAGGTATATTACTATTGAAGAGGCAAAATCTTCAACAAAATCAATATAAGAAAAGCAGTTGAATTACACTGCATATCTTGTTGTTTGACCTTAGATACCGAGATTCAACGAAGTATAATGCATTATTTTTTTTAAAAAAAAGTTAGAAAATACAATGTATTTATTGATATTCTTGGTGAATAGAGTTATGTTAAAGAGTTTTGTCTAATTGAGTTTTTTTGACTTTCATATAGCAATGAACATCTATATTTTGACATGGTGGACGGATAAAGATTTACGTGAGAATCAATATGCTAATTACGATTTTATCATTCTCTAAAATCACACAGATTTACGTGAGAATCAATATGCTAATTATGATTTTATCCTTCTCTAAAATCACACGTAACAAAAGCTTATTGGTGCATTGAATTTCCATCTAAATATTTCCTTCAACCTTTATATTTAGATACAGTAAATAAACGTATCGTTTTCTGAAATTAAATTAAAAATCACGCAAAGTGATAAAAAAAGAAGAAGAATTCAATACATTTGTTCTCCACGAATAAAAAAATCACAAAAACTCATTAAAAAAACCACAAAAACAAGATTTCCTTTTTCTTCATCTTCTTCCATTTTCCTCTGATCAAAACTCAATAAAACCCAAAAAAAAAAAAAAGAGTATACTCTATGCAATCGGCTCTCAATTGTGAAATTTAGTATTGAGAAGAGATGAAGAAACCTCGTAACATCGTATACAACGATGTAGTCTCCAAACCTCAGCTGTCTTTCCGGCTCTTCTTTTCTATTTTCTGTGTCATTCTGCTTTTCTATTCTATGTTCGTTTATGGATATGGAGGTAAAATTTCGTATACCCATTTGGGTTTTCTTTCATTATAATGATTCTTTCTAACATGGGTAATTTGAAAAAATAATTAAAATCCACCCAAAAAAGAGATTTTTATGTGAATGCTGATGATCCTTTGTTGCTTTCTTGTTAAGTGTGTTGTTAAATGAACATTTCAGTGTGATTTAGCTCTATTATATGTTTAAAAAGAGTTACTTGGGTATAAGGTGTTTAAAAATTTAGCTAATTTAGATCTAGGAGGAGCTTAGTAGAAAAAAAGATCCTTTGTTGCTTTCTTGGTGACTGTTGTGTTGAATGAATATCTAGTGTGATTCAGTGTTATTGAATGTTTAAAAAGACTTACTTGAGCAGATACTCGAGCCGGGGATCTATAGGCTCTTTACCTCAGAAGGTTGGGTATGGTCTAAGTACATTGTACCTCCTCGAACTCCATTTGTGGGATCAGGGTATGTTGTTGTTCTTGGCACATGATGTTTTTACAAATTTAGCTAAGTTAAGAGCTTAGTAGAAAAAAGAACGTTGTAGGCGACTATCCTCTTAGATGAGAATTTAGTGTGATTCAGTGCTATCAAATGCTTAAAAAGATTTACTTGGGCGTAGGCTGTTTACAAATTTAGCTAATTTAGCTCCATGAGGAGCTTAGTAGAAAAAAGATCCTTTGTTACTTTCTTGGTGACTGTCATCATGAATGAACACGTAGTGTAAGTCAGTGCTATTAGCTGTTTAAAAAGACTTACTTGGGCTTATGGTGTTTACAAATTTAGCTAGTTTAGTACAAGGAGAAACTTAGTTACAGATGACTTAGTTTTTCTTATTTCAGTTTTCATTTTTTTATTGCGAGTCATCTTTAAGAAAATCAAGTGAAGTCTTCTAATGCTTGAAGTTTGTTGTTTATGGAGTTTAAAAGTAAGTGAATAAGTATTAAAAAAATCTGTTTTTATAGATTTATAAACAACACCTTGTAAAGTGTAAGAGACAAAGATGATATATGAGATGTATTTATTGGTTTGGCATAAATACCGGGCATGAGTAAGCTTTTCTCTTATTAGATTCGATTTTCCTGTGATGCTTTAGTAGCTTATATTGTTCTTTTTCTTCCCTCTGATTATGGTGTTGTTTGTTCAGAACTATTTCGCTTTTCACGTTTGTTGGTCCTTCAGCTCTCACCCAAATGTCAATTTCTGAAGTTTGAAAACTTGAAGTATCTAATTTATGTTTAAGGGGCTTGAGGCTAGTTTAGTATGTGGAGCATAATGTATCTACACAGAGCAAATCGGATAGTGATAATCTTTTAAAGCTCATATATTAGTTTTTTGAATGATATATCGTTCCAATGGAATTTTGTGCAGGGATTTCTCTTGCCTATGCTGAGACTATTACCAATTATAGTGTTAAAGATATAGAGTTCAACAGCTCCACTCAACCGCTTTTAGAAAGCGGAGGGAAGAGTAGCAAAACTGAAATGCTATTGGAACTCAACATATCAGTTAAGATTAATGATTCTTGTAGTCCTACGGATAACATTGCAACCCCTGAGCATTCACTGCAGAAAACAAGTGCATTGGAGGATGCAGTTTCAACTATTTTAGGTTACAATATGTTAATATGCCAAATGCAGCCACAAGTAGTGCATATCCATCGGAATGAAGGTCGAATACTCAATGGAAGAACTCACTTGACCTATCCAAATCTGGAAGAATTCAGAAGCATTACAAAACAAGAAAAGAGAGGGAGCACCGCAAGTCAGTTAGTAAATATCACCCACAGGCTTGAGCCTGATGGTACGCCTTACAATTATGCCTCGTCATCCAAGGGTGCTAAAGTGGTGGCCCATAATAAAGAAGCAAAAGGAGCAAACAACGTACTGAACAAGGATCATGATAAGTATCTCAGAAACCCTTGTTCTGTGGCCGGGAAATTCTTTGTTATTGAGTTTGCAGATGAAACTCTAGTTGATGCAGTCAAAATTGCAAATTTTGAGCATTATTCATCTATGCTAAAAGAATTTGAGTTATCAGGGAGTTTGGTATATCCAACTGAGACGTGGAATCCACTGGGAACTTTTGTTGCTGAAAATGTCAAGCATGCTCAGTGTTTTAAGCTACCTGAACCAAAATGGATTAGATACTTGAAGCTAAATTTACTCACACATTATGGTTCTGAATTTTATTGTACTATCAGTTTTATCGAGGTATATGGTATTGATGCCATAGAGCAGATGCTTGAGGATCTCATCGTCCATTCCCCCGAGTCTTCTCCTGATAAAATGGGAAATCTTAACAAAACTACTATGCTGTCTATGATACCAGATTCAGGTTCTGACTACCATGAAACAAAGGATGTCGTCCAAAATGTGGTTGAGTCTGCAAACCAGGGGCTAGAAAATTTTGATGAAGGGCAAGGTATTAATTTAGATGCAACAAGGAAAAAACAAACCATAACCAATAGTCCTGAGTTTATAAAAACGCATAGGCAGCAATCAAATGGCAGAACTCATGGCGATGCAGTCCTAAAAATACTGCTGCAAAAGGTGAGAGCACTTGAGTTGAACTTATCTGTCCTGGAGCAGTACATTAAAGAGCTGAGCAAGAGGCAAGGTGACATTCTGCCTGAGCTAGATAATGAAATTTCTCAAGTTTCAGATCTCCTAGAGAAAAGCAAATTAGAGATCAAGGATCTTCTGAAATGGAAAGAGAATACGGTGTGCCTAACTATTACCTTTTTGTTGCTAATTAGCAGACTAATGCACACGTTTCAATCATAAAAAGCAAGCTCTTTTTCGTTGCAGGAGAAAGAACATAGTGATCTTGAATCTTGGAAAGCTTCTGTCTCAGCTCAATTGGATTTATTGGTCAACGGAAATCGCATGCTAAGGTAGTAGATCTCATGTAATCCCCTTAACGAACTTGTACCCTTGTACTATAAGTTGATTTTGTGTTATTATCTAAGTGAATTGCGTCTATTTATCTTGATTCCTTCTTCTTTAAGGTTTTTGTTCGCAGTAGTTGCAGTTTTGCCGTCTCTCAAATTGAATATAGAAGTTTTAAAAGAACTTGAAACCCTGAAGCTATAGGAATATCAAAGTTTTAGGAAGTCAGTTGGAGTTTGATGTTGAACCAAGTAACTGGTCCATTTTAGATTTTATCTTATGTTTCTCTAACACATCATAAAAGAAACAGCAGAGCTCTTTTTTGTAGTAGTTTAAATGGAAAGCTGAAAGCAGCTATCTGAGCATAATTATATTTCCTGTCCCCAGTAAAAATGAGGTGATGGACAGGAAAAAGTTAAATCTCTGCAGATCATTTTAATATTTTTCTAAAGAAATACAACCAGAGGGTTTAAAATGTGTTTTCATGCATCACAATGTTATTCATTCAGAGAAAAAAGGTTGTTCTGTTGGTTTATTTGACCCTTATTGTTTCAAAGCAATTCATATAGGATGATCCAGTACTTTTGCATTTGTTTGATCCGTAGTATTCTACTTTGTAAAAACTAGGTCAACTTTCGATGATTTCATGTCCTTATTTTTCATGGTTTAGATAGTTAGAACTTTTCGAGAAATGATATGCATTGTCACTCAATCATGAATCAACTGGCAAATTAGTAGTTTGTTACGCGTTTCTTCATACAGTTTATCTTACATGAGTACAATGCTAGTTGTTACAAAAGGTGTAAGGTTCTATCTGGCAATTAGAATATAAAGCCCCGGCCGAGCAATGGAAAACCCTGTTGCTGCTTTCAGTACCTGTTGGACAATCTCTTTACAATATATAGTTTGAGGGGGAGAGGGAAAAATAAGTCACGTAGGACAAACTGCAACACGTACTGTAAACCGCATGCAGACCTCTAAAATCCTAGCTTGGTGATTTTGCATTGTGCTTGAAGAGGGTTTTAGGCTTCTGGAAGATAGAAGGGTTGGTTTTGAGATATGCATCCTATAGTAAATGCTTCAACTTTGAACAGTATGATTTCCACTTGTTTAATCTTTAGGATTACATTGAAACGTAAGTAGAGTAAGTTGTTTGGGCGAGGTTAGTTGTTAAATATTTGTTCTTTTATTCGGTATGTATGATAAAGAAGTGAGGCTTCAATTTTGATCAGAATACACCTAACAGAATGTAAGGGAACTCCAGTTAGAAGATTGTTATCATGTTGTATTATTTTTCAACTCTCAAGCTTGAACTGATTTTTCTTTCCTCTTCTCTACTTTTTTTGCAGATTAGACGTCGAAAAGGTTGTGAATGACCAAAAGAGTTTGGAAAACAAAGAGTTGGCTATGTTTTCAATCAGCTTGTCTTTTGCATGTATTGCTATTCTTAAGTTTGTTTCAAATAGATTCGCGACATGCCGAGGTTGGCTGTTGATTCTTGTTAGCAGCAGTTTGATTGCATGTGTCACATTGTTTTATAGTTAAACTAGATGGGCAGACCCGTGCCAGCACGTATATTTGTGTACTGTTGAAAAAAATGACTTGGAGTTTTGATTCATCTACACTTGAATCAAAAGCATTTTAATTGTCATTACATCATATAAAAAAGGGATTTCGTAATCACTGTAGTTCCGGTAAAACAAAGAAGAACTCAAAAACTAAATAAATCTTCAATAGTTGATGCAAAGAAAAACCCATCCATCAGAAGTTCTGCTGTCACAAGCTAAGATTTTCACAAAGAACCTGAAGCAAAATTAAGCAAACCTTAATTGTTGAACTGTATAAACTTATCATCTTCCTAAATTTTGTATACACATTACTCAAATCAAATACTACTATGAAGAAGACTCGATGAATGTCTCATTAAATAAATAGTGCAGATGCATTTCACAGAATTCATAACCACAGATCCATTTGCTTGCGAAATTATTCAAATTGAGTATGTCCTAACAATCACAAAAAAAAAAAACAGAGAACATAATTCTCTTCTGTAGAAACTTCACAAATCATTATTCATAATAAAAGGAACTTTAACTGCTCAAAAAAATAGAAAATATGAAGTACACTGATAAGTCAATGTGCAGGCTTATTGAAACTAATTGCAGAGCCAAACAACTGTAGTCGTAACGGAGAAGTGTGTCTTGTGTAGATGTAGAGATTCCTATTACTGAATTATTGAAGAGTAAGTATATTTCAATAGGAATATATGTTCCAGGGTTCAGTAGAATTATAGTTTCCATAACGCCATTTTACAACTCAAGAAAAATAAGAGATATATTACATGTAAGCTTCATACCTTAGAACATGGAGACCATCTTCTATGTCCGATTGAATCTTATTAAATTATATGTAACATGAAGCTAGTCTGTAATCTTTAAAGTAGAACTTCGTATTACCACAGAACACCAACAATCCATTCATATGATCTGACACGACAATTTTTGAACACCTACCAAAAGAGATGAATAAAAGAATTAACTTGTACTTTTAGCGAGTCCCCTCAAAATACAACCATCATTTATATGTGAAGAAGAGAAAACTAACTTTCAAAAAATATCATCATAAATCATGTAAATCACCTATCGCATCCAATTAAGTTCTTTTTATTAAACTTGTGAACTCGATGGAGAAGTTTCTATTAACATAGAACACCAACAGGATGGAAATACACTTTATATTGCTGCATTCGTGCTAGGGTTAATGAACCTTTATCTTTTCAATCTACTTTATATTGCAACACTCCCGGTAGCTCTGATGAACCTTTAAACTTTTCACTTTAGAGCTGAATTATAACTGCAAATTAAAGATGTAGTGTTACAATTCATGACCTCTATCACCATGAAACTAAAGATTTGTATCAACTTTAAAATCAAGTAAAGAAATATAGACGTTGGCAGGTTAGTTCAATGAAAATTTGATAATACTTTATTGTTTAACTTAGGGATAATACTCAATTACCCCCCTAGCCTATACCCAAAATCCCTACGACACACCTTATCTTTGATTAGGTCCTATTACCCCCTCCAACTTTTTTTTAAGTAATTTATTACCCCTTGCGTGCCTACGTGGCAATAATAATCTGCAAGGTCGAAGTGTTTGTTGAACACGCGCCAGGACCCACTTTTTCAGCTTTCGATAAAGTAACTTTACACTTCCCAAGTTTGAAAAACTGGCGTTTTATCTTTTCCAAATTAATTTTACCAAAAAGTAGATGAAGTAGAAAGAGGGAAAGTCTTGCATGTGTGGACGGGATCGATTTCAAAGGTTAGAAATTAGATTTCCAACTGAAATTTGATTTTCGATGTTGGATTTTGGGAGTTAATTTTAAACATTGTCAAAACTTATTCAACTCGGATTTTGTCATAACCCTAACTTTATAAACATTGTCAAAAAAAATAAGAATTAATAATCGACATAAAAAGATGTAAAGAATATATTAAATTTTACTTTATCTTTTCAAATCAAGGAGCTATTTAACTTGAATGATAATGGATGGAGCTTCTTCAAAAATGAAGAACCATGAACATGGGGTTATTTTTTGAAAAGAGGAAGAAGAACTTGCTTTTGAGAGAAACAATAAAATTTATTTTTGAATTTTTTTTCAAATTGCTTTGACACGTGGCTAACTTTTATTGGTCATTGTTAGCCAAAATCTGCACTCACTCTGCACACACTCTGCACTCACGCGCCCTACATGGTTGAAATCACGATTATTGCCACGTAGGCACGCAAGGGGTAATAAATTACTTAAAAAAAAAAGTTGAAGGGGGTAATAGGACCTCATCAAAGATAAGGTGTGTCGTAGGGATTTTTAGTATAGGCTAGGGGGGTAATTGAGTATTATCTCTTTAACTTATTCATAACTTCCTTGAATAGTTTTCTTTGTACAATCAGTGTCTCATTGATCATATTCACTTATTCATAACTTCCTTGAATAGTTTTCATCTCTTCTCCTAGTTGGCACATTCTAAAATGGACCTCTCTATCACGCCAGTGACATCATCAATATCAGTAACACGAAGATAAATAGAAACATAAAAGGTTGAATGGTTAAAGACCATCCTAAACTTGATGCGTTTTAGTCACATCTCTTAAACTATCATTAATCTTAATTATCTGCAAAATTTGATTATTTAAGAAAAAGTAAGTTCTTCTATCGAGTTTTTAATTTATTGTAACCACAAGTGCATCTCTAGCAACCAACACGGTAAATAATAATATCAGCACAAGAAACAACTCCAGGGCATTCAACTTCAACTAATCTCTTAACACCATCGATGAATGAGAACACCATCGATGAATGAGAAGCCTCTCGATGCCAAATTAGGATTATGCTTTTCAAAGCACATGTCTATCATTAGCCTACAAACTTCTAATAGAAAGTAGCAAAACAGAATCAGGAACATGTAAGAGTTAGTGTTTCAATTAATTTTGAAACAAATTCATCCGTTTTGAATTAACAAATACATGAATGTGAGTTGTAACATTCATTTACTTTAAAACTATGTTATAAACATTTGCAAGAAGTTTTTTTTTAAATTCTACGTTATGATTTTTGGAAAGATAATTTTTTGTTTCCAATTCATGAACCTAATAAATTCTATTAATTAAAAAAAAAAACAAAAAAAAAAAAAA
>NC_028644.1:69907134-69916151 GCF_001406875.1 Solanum pennellii
AAACACTTGTGAGACATTGATCAAAAGGTGAAATCACCAATTCAAGAATAGAAGAGCAACATTTTTGAATGCTACTTGTTTTGTGGCTTAGTTGAATCCCGAAGATAGAGTTGTTATTTATTCTTCCGATTGCTCGTGGGAGAGACTCCAACTATCTTCAAGAAACGTATTAACGTGCCTCTAAGCCAAGCAAGTTTTATTTTGTATTCCTTATAATTTTTATCATTCTTGTTCATTTGTTCTAGCAGAACAATGCAAATTTATTTAGTAAGGATGTATGTCAAACAAGACAAAATTATTACTTCCTCTGCTTTATTTTACGTGTCATGATTGGTCGGGATACCGAGTACAAGAAAATAAGGATGACTTTCAAATCGTATGATCATAAAAACTAAAATTTGTGTAATCCATGAAAGTTTCAGTCGAACCGAGGGAGTTATTCTCACCTTAACAATACAATCATGAAAATGCATTCTGAGAACTTGTTCATCATGTAGAAAACCATCCAATTTAGTATACGGAGTAATTAATCAACAATAATAGTTAGTGAGGATTGAAATTAGAAAAAAGAAGGGCAAAAATAAGACTTGCTGCTGCAAAATTTTCTTATTCCTTTTCACAACTTACAACTTGAAAGGGAAAAAAAAAAGTTGATTTAGGCAGACTATCAAAAGGAAAACCTCACATAATATTGACATGTATGTAAAAAACTTTACACTAAATTCATCATCAAATAATCCATCCATCCTAAAAAAAGTATTTAAATATTTTGTTACATAAATTTATTACCGATTCACCCTATTTCCATTTCCAAAATTGAGTATCAAATTCATTATCAATAAAAAGAGAAAATTAAAAATAAGAAACAGAGACGCAGAAAAGAAGGTGAAAAAACCCACAGAATTCAATCTTAAAAGCTTCTGAGTTGAAGATGAAAATTCATGAGCGTTTTGAGCATATGTATTTGTATTGTACAATACATGAATTATTATCCTTCCACGTGTACAAGAGCCAATCAAATAGGGCCAAAAATTATGACGCCTTAATAGTATAACTTGAAATGCTTTTGGTACAACTTTTTGGAGCTATGTTCGTCCAACTAAAGTCCTACTTCTATACAAGGGAGATCTACTAACCTCATTGCTAGATGATTTTTTTTTTTCCACTGAAGATCATGGACTGCAACATTTACTAATCTTGTTTCTTGTGTTTCCCATACTCTTGAAATTAACTAGAGTATGTTATAAGTAGGTGTGCGTTCAGTTTGATTTTATGTACTATCAGTTTTTAATTTTTGAATACACTTTATCAATAATCAAATCAATAAGATATTTTTTATTGCGCGATTATAAAAAATCTCATTAAAAAGTAAGTATCTTTTTAAAATTTAATGTGACATTTTGATTTTATGTACTATCCTGCTTCTTAAAAAACAAATGTTTTATTTCTTAAAAATGCTACACAATAGTATATGTGTAAATGCTTTTGATTGAAATTCTTTTTCTCACAAGTTGCAATTGGCAAATAATGTGATTCTTTCTGTATAGTCAGAAAAGGAAAAAAAAAGCATCTTTACTATATATATCTCAATTTTTTTTTAAAAAAAAACAATAGTCGTAAGAACAAATAATTATAATGGATGAAGGCGATTTTTGACTAGTACTTTCAGTTGTTTCACAATCTACACAAATAGATAATGTCAAGTTTAATGAAATCTTATTTGTGGTCTTTAATAGATTATAGATAAAACACATTTTACATCAAATATGTGAACAAGAACAGATTCCAAGAGTGATACTTCTACCGAGGAAAGGTTAATATAGGAAATATTTCCATCACTATAAAAATCCAAATTTAGCAACTTTATAAGAGAAAGGGCGAAGTTAGCAAACAAAGTAAATAAATAGATAAATTAAATGAGATGTTGATAGATAAATTTTGTCTAACTCATAAATAATTTATCGCGCGCGTTTAACAACTGCATTGAAAAGAATGACGGCACAATCTACTGGCAATTATGTGTTTTGTTTCATGAATTCAAATGAAGGATATCCTTTCAAATTTATTCGTAAACAATTCCCTGTTTGGCTATACAAACAATCCCAAATGTTTAACTAATTATAACTCTGCCAAACACATCCTTGTTACCAAAAGAAGAATATATCAGTAGAATTAGGTATTTACAACTCAAAATTTCTGCAACAAAAATGGCTTCTAAAGCCTCAAATCGCAGAAAAGAGCCCAACAATGAAAGATTCGAACTTGACTGAAGTTAACCTGAACTCATACCTGAAATCCTCGACTTGGAACGCTAAGAAACGCTAAGAGAATGTAAAGAAATTTAGAAGAGAGCTTGTATTAAGCTTGGAAGATTTGCTTACAACTTTTGTTGGATTGTTGGATGATTTACAAATGAGAGACCTTCTATTTATACTACCTCCTAAGGGCCTAAGTGTAAATAAAAATTACTCTACAAGTCCTTCTAATAATTATACTTTAGTCCATATTCTAGAGAATGTTACACTTTCTAGAATATGTTAAACTCTTTCAAAAAGGTTTAAAGTATTCTAGAGAATTCTTGATTAATCTAGAAGTTTCTAGATTTCTCCGCAAACCTCTCCACAACTCTAGCCCCTTCCGCCTCTTCTGTATGCAAAATTTAACTAGGATGTGGCGGGACGTGACAATGTGCTTACTTATATTCAGAATAGTACAGATCTTAAGTGGAATTTCAAAGAAAGTCTTTTTAGGTCTTTATTTGATGACTCTGTTACTCAGGCTTTTGACTTGAAGTATCCCATTGAAGAAGACAACAGTAAACTTATCGATATTTTGGGTTCTTGCAATGGATTGATTTTGCTTATGGGTTATTTAGGATGCTTGCTTTTATGGAATCCAACAACTAGAATGCATTCAAAATTGCCTAATCCTAGACCTAGATGGAAGTACTACTATGACCTTTATGGTTTTGGATATGATGAGGTTCGTGATGATTATAACGTAGTGGGTATTTTTTTATATATCAGGTCGTTCACATGGGCGTGAGGTCAAAATATATAATCTAAAAAGTAATTCTTAGACTAATATTTTGACTATTGAAATGAGGAGATATTAGATACTGCAGACTCTGGTAGAACAATTAGATTAAGAGATTCTGGTTTTTTTGCTAATGGGAAGCTTCATTGGGCTACGATTACTTTTAGTCCTAATTTCGATGATGTGCGTAAGTGCACGAGAATTATTTGTTTTGATTTAGCTAATGACAAATGGGAAAAGGTGGAGAAGCCCTCCTCTGGAGTAGGAGAGACTGATATGTGTAAGGGAATGATCTTTGTGTTTTTCGGGATTACAACAAATCTCGGTTTGGTGTTTGGGTTATGAATGGATACGGGGTTAAAGAGTCTTGGATAAAGAAGTTTACCATCACGTATCCAATTATGAAAGATTTATGTACACCTCTGTTCATGTCAAATAAAGGTGAAATGCCAGTGGTGTTAAGAACAATTACTTCCATTATGTACAATTCAAAAGATGACGCATTCAGATATCCACATGTTATTAACTGCAATGACTCCCATGGAATGGCAATATAAGCTTAGTTTGTCCTTTTTCAACTGAAGTGACAGAGAAAGCAACGCGGAAAAGCCTCAGATCAAAACAAATAATTTGTAAGAGTACTTTCTTCTCAACTTCTTTAAAAGTTTTGTTTGATATTTCAAATATAGAACAAGTCCTTGCTGCTAATCGCTAAATCTAGCTATTAGCAGCTAGGGGAACACCAAAACTAGTCCAAAAAATATAGAGTTTAAAGATACAGGAGTATTTGAAATAACAAAGAAATTTTAAAACTCGTGAGAGCAAAATACTCTTACAATTTATGAGCTTTTTCTGCATTCTCTGGTCCCTTGGGTTGAAAAAGGGCAAACTAGGCTTTCAAGTTAGAATTGAGCATATTTACCGCCATGACAGTTAGTAATATTTGAATATCTTAATGATACACCTTTGGAATTGTATATCATGGAAGTTGCTCCAAATTAACACCATTAATTTTTCACCTTTAATTGAGACGAAAAAGGTTGGACACCAGTTTGGATTAGTTGGATGCGTGATGGTAACCATCTTTATCCAAGGTTCTATAATACCATACTCCTTCATAACCCAAGCAACTAAATGAGTTGTCTTATAATCAGTAAAAACTCATAGATCACTTCCCAACGTTCCCACACGCATTTCAGTCTCTCAGCTGAGAAAAGGAAAAACTAAGCTTTCAATGTAGAATTCCACGTCAAGATAGCCTTCATGGTTAGTAAGATTTGTATATCGTCATCTTTTGAATCATATATCATGAATCTTGATTGAATCAAGAATCCCGTTTCACCTTTATTTGACATGAAAATGAGTGGATGCAAGCCACTTTGGTCATTTGGATACTTGATGATTAACGACTTTATCTAAAATTCATTAACTTTATACTCCTTAGTAACCCATACATCTAAATGAGTTTCATTGTAATCACAAAAGACACAAAGATCACTTTCCAACGTTCCTAGACAATTCAGTCTCTCCTACTATATACGAAGGCTTCTCCATTTTATCCCATTTCTCAATAGCTAAATCAAAAGAAATGATGTTCTTGCTCATATGCTAATGAAACATTCCATCCACGAACAAGCCTGAACGCTCTTCAGACTATAAACTTTGACCTCAATGTCATTTAATAATCACCATAAATATAAATTAATATGATTATAAAAAGTACCCACTACTTTGTAATCATCATTGTTCATTAATAACATTGCTTTATACAATTTTCACAAACTTTTAATTAATGAAATTAATTCAATTATAACTTTTATAATAACTCAAATTTGTTTAACAATTCAATATAATACATTATCATATTACTCAAATTTCGTTGAACCAACTCCTCTCAACCCAGTTGATTACTTAGCCTGCCAGAGTATGCTTGTAACTATCGTCGGCTTGACATCAATCAATTTCAAATTCAAAATATTATCTCAAATACGTGATTTCAATAAAAATATCTGAATTTAAAGCAAAACGTAACTTACCTTTAACTAATATATATGAATCCCAATCATATGAAACTTCAAATACTCTTATCAATGTCTAAATTTATTTTGAAAATGATAAAGAGTTGCAATTTTTATTTTATTTTATACTATATAGATATGAATTAAATGATCAAATTTGACATTTTATTTTTTATTTAATTAAAAACATGTTAACAGTTACAAATCAACCCCTTCTATTTTTTATATTTTCACTTTGACCCCTTAATTTAAGACTTTTTTCCTCGACAGTTACCAAATTTCCCTTCTTCTCACTCTCCATTTTTAGAACTCCAGTAATACAAATAGGGTTTCAAAATTGAATTCTCCGAAACCCTAATCGGTCTCTTATGAACGTCGACGACGAGTTTTTCATGACTTATGAATGGATATTAGTTTTTTCTCCGGCGCCGTCACGTTAATCTGTTGCTTTTTCGCCGTCGCTGCCGCTTGTTTGACTCACCGATCAAAATCGGTGCGGACGAAGGGAGGAGAGGATTCCTGCAACTGTGCTTGTTCGCATGGTAGTTGTGGAGGAGGACGTTTTGATAAGACTTCGGTTTTGAACGGAGGGAGTAGTGGTAGTAGTGTTTTTGGTGGTTTTGAGGAAGAAATGGTTGAGAAAGTGTCTGTGACAGTGGCTGCGGAGAAACTGACAGGGGCGTCGATGATGGAGCAGCTTGTTCCTGAAATTACGACGCATGCGTTGAGCTATTTGGATTATCCGAGTCTTTGTAGGCTTTCGATGACGAATTCACTTATGAGGAAGGCTGCAAATGATGATAATGCATGGAAAGCTCTCTATCACAAGGTATATCTCTAAAAGTTACATGACGATGTAGTTTTTTCCAATTATTAGTGCTATCTGCATTCCATATAACATATCAATTGTATTTGACTGGATATGCTTAAAATGTTATATTTAGATTATATACTAGTGTTGTATTAGTGATAGTGGAAGAAAATTGTTGGTACCAAAACCGAGGGAAAGACTTAGATAGTCCTTTTAAAAATGGATATAGTGGTATCTTTTGTTTAAGTATACTACTTAATGTAAAACATCCCTTATCCTTTGTAAACAGCTTTGATCCATCTCTTAACAGAGTTACAAAAACTAACGGAAAAAGCCTAAAGTCTACAACGGCAATGGTTAAAGTAAACAAAAGAACCACCGATGTAAGAGAAGAGGAATGTTTTGTGTTTGCAGTCCATAGTGAAGAATTACTGCTACCAAAACTCACCTTTCAGAAAATTCATTAAATGTAAAAGGCCAAAATGCATAACAAATTTGGGATTATAATGAAAGGTTCCATTTCTTTGGATTACATAAATGTCAAACTAATTCTCGGAGATTAAAGATTTAACCTCTAATTTTTCCCCAAATTTTTCGCACTTATAAATGAAGAAAAACATAAAACATAAAAGGGTTAAAAAAAAGTAAATAATTTAGAACTCCACACTTACAGGTATCTTCTCTTCCGCCATTTCCTCAGAAAATCCCCGGAAGAAGAAGAAAAATCTATTGCAGAAACTATCATTTGAACATTAGGCATAACATCATTCTTGAAATTTGTAAGAACAAAAAGATACCATTCTCTCTTCTCATAATCAAATTCCCGTTTACGTCTTCCACATTGCCACTCGTAATCAATATGAAAACATAGATGTCACCATGAAAAAACAACAAACGGCAGAAAAACCGTACAACCTGTTTTTTGCTAGTTTTAGCAACTCTGTTTAGAGTGAGACCAAAACTGACCATTTCTTCAAGATTTGTGTGCGCATTTAAGGGTACATGGGAATGTGGTTGTGAGGATTGGGTTTAAACTTCTCCTAGGAGGAAGGGCATTAAGTTTTAGACTTTTAGGAAGCCCTATCATCCTGTTTCCTGCTAATTTCCAATATTGGAAATGTTTCCTTTTACTTATAGATGAATAATCAGCTATTATGGTACTCTTTCCTTTAGTTCTTTTTATCCTCATAGGATGCATCAAAAGATTTTTTGAGCCTAGTGCACCTATAATTGTTTATTATTATATATATTATTATTATATTATATGAAAAAGTAGCTTCGTACAGGATCAACAGGTGCCATCTGTTTAGTCCTTTTTGTTGTCTCAAGGACACTGAAGCTATGATTCATCCATCATTGTCTTTTATTATGGGCTAAATGTTTTACTTTCTCCTTCCCAACAATATGGAATTTTGAAGTAAAAAACTGCTTAAATTTACTACTCTGAAGTTTCTGTGTCAGCACTCCAAGTGTTAGAATTGCTAAATAGTTGTGCCAAGTTAAGGATGTAACGCTTATTTCATGCATCACATATTAGTCAGTTCTTCCTACCGGCATTTTGTATGCTTAGAATTCGGGGTGCATACCCTCTGGTATACTATCTACCCCAAATTGAACACTCCTCTTCTATATGGCATACCTACAATGTAGAAATTTTAAAAATACACTCTTTTTCATAAGCAAATTAGATGCACCAGACTCCAGAGAGGGGAATTTCATGGTAACCAATCACAAGAGTGGGTTGGGGAGATTCCGTGGTATGTACGGAGTACAGTAGAGTCGCTCCAAAGAGTGCTTAACAAGTGGACACTGCACATTGACAATCAATATAAGGGAAGCATATTCAACAAGTATACAAAGAGCTCAACATTCAATACTCAGTGTTAACTGCACGTGAAGGGTATACAAGGACAGTGAACTCCAGTGTTTCTTTGTGATACACATGTATAAAATATGTGAAAGAGCTCAACCTTTTTGACAAAGATGTTATAGAGCTTTCCCTTTGACAAAAGTGAACATTAATAGAGCTATTTGTCCACAGGAATAGCACGGAAGTTTTCCTTGGGGGTAGCGTAGTAGTGTGGACATGAGAGTATCGACTTGGAAATTCTAAATCAGAGTCCCAGCCTATCTGCTCCAGCCTCGGTGAGCAGGATTGCGTTGTGAACCTTTGCTTGTGGGATACCTTGGCAAGATTAGTCAAGGTGTGTCTAGTCAAGAAGAACAACAACACCATAATTAAAAAGAAATATGAGAATTGTTTTACTTCTGTTTGCTACATCATTTTTTAATTGATTTT
This sequence comes from Solanum pennellii, assembly GCF_001406875.1. Taxonomy (NCBI): domain Eukaryota; kingdom Viridiplantae; phylum Streptophyta; class Magnoliopsida; order Solanales; family Solanaceae; genus Solanum; species Solanum pennellii. Next base: position 69,915,299 of record NC_028644.1, read on the forward strand.
GATTTGCTTGCAAACTGGGAGGAAAGAAACAGAAGCTGAAAGGAGTTTACCACATAAAAGTATACCTTGTAGAATGCCCTTTCTGTATCAGACAAGTATGTCTATCAGCTAATGATGTGTATTTTAGATCAACGATTCTGAGCCCCAATATTTTTCCATCTATAGGAAAAATAAAAGGTGCAACAATCCTCTTACTTTTCTTTGTGGACCATGTACTTTCTTGTTCTACATGCATTTTGGATGTTGCATACATGACTTGAAATGTCAGTGTAGTGATTGCCTTTTGTTTTCTCCTCATCTCTTAGGATTTCACATTGGAGCAGGATTCTCTGTCTCCAATTAATGGATGGAAGGCTTACTATGCAGCTACAAGAGCCATTATGAATGTCAATGCTGATTTTTTTAATATTATTAGAGAGAGATCAGTTCCAGCTATGGAACGTTTTTGGCTCAATGCAGATTACGTGAAGTGTTTTCATGCCTCTGGAGAGTACTTTACGGGGTATGAGTTTTTCCATCCTCCATGGGGGATTCATCTTTTGAGCTTTTCTACTTCTATATCTTTGCACCTTGCATGTCAGTGTCTTGTTCTCCCTTTCGAACCTCTATTTTTTTTTTTTGTGATTAAAATCTCTATAATATTTTCATATGACAAACTTGTGATGCCCCCCCCCCCCCNTTGGTTCCTCTGGGCATTGTGTCTTTTGTTGTCCACTTTTAGGAGGTTTTTGTATATGGTCTTTTCCTTTTTTATTTGCATAAAGGTTGAGTTCTTGCTGGTTAGTTTGGCTGGAAACCTACTTTTACATATCTTATAAAATTTCTACTTCTATATATTTGAAAAAGAAGAGAA
>NC_028644.1:69916439-69929916 GCF_001406875.1 Solanum pennellii
CCGCTAAAACTTACTTAAGTACTTAACAATTTTGAAGTGATTAAATGTCACCCTAAGAGATGACGTGCAAAGTGAGTAAAAGCACGTGAAATAGTTTTTAAAAAAATTGAATGGTTTATATCATACACGTGACCTTTTTTTATTGGCCAAAATTTAACTAATAGTTTTTAATTTTTCTATAAGTTAATTTATAAATAAATGTGAAATTTCTTGTTTAAAGGTAAATGAAATTTGTGGGTTCAATTTTTTTTTAAGAAAATAAATAATCTTTTTGTTTTCTCTTTATTTTGTTGTCTTCCCCATTTAAGCACTTCTTATACCTTTCTTCTTCCATACAAGTCATTTTTCCATCAAGTTCATCTCTCACCTCACTAGCCATTCATCAATCCACAAAACCCAACATCTAATTGAAAGTAAATTCCTTGAATTTTAAGTGACCCATTTTGAATACTATATGCAAAAAAAGTGGGTCTATCAACTTTCTTATAGAACCTTCATTTTTCATTTGAGTTGTTAAAAAAAAATACTTCCAAAAAATATCATTCTCCAATGATAGATTTATAGGAGAGGGTTCGAAGAAGAAAAAGTATAAATGCACTTCTTCTTTTTTAAAAAAAATGATGAATGTTGAAGAAAAAAACAACTATTGAAGGCCGAAAACGGCCGGGAAAAAAGAAGCCAATGAAGGCTGAAAATGGTGGAAAAAAGAGGGGGGGGGGTGGAGTGGAAGAAGGTGGGGCAATTTTGATTTTAAAATGCATTTTAAATTAATTGATTAGTGTAATGTATTTTAAACAATGTTTTAAAAAAGTGTGAATAAGAAAAAAAAAGACTAAAAATTAATGATGTAGTGCTCACATGGCAGTGACGTGGCGCTTACATGGCTATGATGTGGCAGGTGAGAGTGGTATTCACTTTAAAGATGTTAAGGGGGTATTTTATCACCCGTGTAGTTTAAGTGCTAAAGTAAGTTGTGTTGCCAAGTTTAGGGGGATCTGATGTATTTTCTCGTTCTTTTTTCATATTTGTTTTTCTGTTTAGCTTCTATCTATGTTGTTGGTGTGAGGGTTTCCAAATGTTTTATATCATTAAGGTCTTGGATAGATGCTTGGATTCTTGCACATATGGTAATTTGAGTCAAACTTAGTGAGCCTGATACCACAATTTTTCTTTACTTGTATTTAGGCTTCTTTCCCACAATTAGTCCTCAATACCATTAACTTTGTTTTAGCCAGTCGTTGCGTGTTGATCCTTCTTGTTCTATCCCAAGCACGCTCTTCCACCCATTAGTTAACCTACTCTTGAGGCCCATTCTTCAGCTTGTCAAGCTACTTCAATTTTGTAAAAAGAACAAGAAGACAAGGTGAAAAAGAACTGTCCAAACACACATCTAATCCTGCAATTGGATTAGCCATATGGGAGGGTATTAGAAAATATATCTGCCTGATGCCTTTCTGTTTCCCCCCCCCCCCCCCCCTCTAATTAGCTTGTTCTAAGTCCCCTAACTCCATATTTGATATTGGTTTGTTCTACTAAGATGCTACCGTCATCATAGCAATTGCAAAGTCTTTAAGTATTGGCAGCTCTCTCTAATGCAAGTTCACTAGAGTGATTGAATGTTTTTGTGTGACATGTTTACTTCCCATGTCCTTGTATCGTCCAACACGTCTAGAATTTATTCGCCAATGTAGTTATAATGCAATTACTGACTAGTATGTTTTAGTGTGAGACATATTTCATTTTTATGTGTTTACATATCGTTGAGCACACATGTTGAGTTGCGTATCTGCCAATGCAGTCACAATGCAGTCATTGGTAGCTGGCAACTGGCTTTTAACTGGGAGCAGAATGTTGATTTTGAAATTAGAGACGTGAAGGCAAGAGTGATGACAGATTCGGCTTGGGTGACTATGAAAGCTTATCTTAATATGGGATCAGGTACTGTGACTAACGTGTTTGAACTCCATAATGGGAGATGGTACATGGTCCATCATCACTGCTCAGTGATGCTCATTCATGGAGGTGCTGGGCAACAAGCTGTGCAGGGATAGGATTAAAGAAGACAAACTGTGAAGAAGATTGATTATTCTTTTGAAAATTGGAAAGTGGTATAGCGATCGTTTATAGTAGAATTGACTTCCCCGGGAATCTCCATAAAATTATTTTTATGTAGTTCCTGCTTCCTTTTTCCATCGTTTGATAGTTAGATATCACTAGTTTCTTGCCATGAATTTTTGGCCTTGCTAATTTTCTTGGCAATACACATGCACAGTTTGACAAAGTGAAAATGTCCAAAATGTTTTTGGTCTGTCTTTGTATCAGAAGCTACGCGTAAACCTATCGTCAAGAGTTCTTGACTATTGCATCAGATAACAGGTAATCCTATCGTCAAGAGTTCTTGACTATTGCATCAGATAACAGGTTCATCTTCGAAGTATTTTTCCGGATTAACGACCCTAAAGGAGTACCAAAATGAAAACTATATGTCATCTTTAATCTTCACATAAGAGACAATAGTAACTATACTTTTCTTGTGTAGCAAAGAACGTGGTACAAATGTTATCTTTTCGAACTAATATAATATAGTTGTTTACTGAAAATAAAAAATATATTCCATAGGTCAATTATTATTTTCTTTTTTTCAAAAAAAAAAAAGATTTTTTTTGTTTTCCCTTTTCCTTGGTGTCAAAATGATGTCCAATAACAAACATTATCACCAGCCATAAGGTTCCGGGGACTGAGCACAGCGGAGCAGAGTGGCTGAGAAGATGATCACCGCCACCAGCATGGCCACCGGCGGTAGCAGCTCCGTCTTTCTCTCCGTCCCAACACTACCATCCCAAAAGTTGCAAATTTTATCTCACAAACAACTCTTTTTCACAAACAAAAAGTGGTCTACGTTGCCCTTTCTCTGTTCTTCTTCAACTTCTTCAACTCCACTTGTAGAAGAAGAAGAAAAAGAAACTGGGTCTAGTGACGATGTCCTTCCAGCTTCGATAAATGAAGAATCTAGTTCAGTTTTACCTCCCGGGTATGCTCAATTTTTCTGTCTGCAAAATTTCATTTCTTGAAAATTATCCCCTTTTGGGAAATTTTGCAGGTAAAGCCTTTGCATCTGGAATGTTAACAAGTGTTAGAAATTTATATTGCTAGAGATGTGATACTTTTTATTTATTAATTTTTGTCTTAGAACAGACCTTTGTCTCTTTTACCTTTTTGATTATCCATAAATTACAGAGGACCAGTGACATACTGTTCAAAGCTTGGTGTATAATTATCGTCTTTACAACAGACGTCTCTCTCAATTATCAAGTTCATTTGTGCTACTATTTGGTCCAAAAGCTTAATATTGAATGAACAGTTAACGAAACTCTCGCTTAAGTTGGACAAATTGGTTACCTCTCCTGTGTTGGTTTGTGACCTATTGCACAGGAGAGGGGGTTTCTATCCCTTGTTATCAAAAAAATATACTTGGATTAGATGTTTCAGTCTTGAGAGATCGTAGTTCCTTTCAAACCATAGAATGTGTTTCAGTCTTGACTATGATTTTGTTTTACGCTATTTCATTCAAGTGGTTGCTGATATAAACGAACATATTCTGCAATGTTAATGAATTGAATTTGATGTGTTTACAGAGCATGTAAGGGTTGTGGGAGATTGGAGATTGAAAGTGGTTGTAATGGCGAAGGACGGATACAAGGAGGGATTGCAACAATTCCAGGGTTTGGTTGGTGGCCGATCAAGGCTTACAGGCCGTGCCCTGCGTTTGTTGCTTCTGGTGGTAGGTACAAAAGGTTTGGACAAAGCATGGATGAAGTTGTCTCTGGGAAAGGAGGTAGAGTTAGTTCTGTCGGAACTGACGTTGAGGTTCAATCAAGGTAAATATCTATTTAGTCTATTTCCGCTCTTTTCATCTCTTTGTGCTTAGCAATTGTCGACTGTCTGGTGATATAATGAGGAGTTTAACTTGAAATTATTAGTACAAGATACTTGCTGATGGATAGCGGAATGATAAAATGGAAATAGTCATTACTCTAGCCGAGGGTCTTCCTGAAATAGCCTCTCTACCTTCACGAGGTAGGGATAAGGTTATGCATGCACTCTACCCTCCCCAGACCTACCCGTGGGATTTCACTGGATATGTTATTATTGTTGTAATCTGTCATATCATATCAGAAGATCTGAACGATAACCAAATCTCACACAAGCAGCCGTGAAACAATGTTTGGATTAAACGCGCTGCTACTTCATTCTACTGATTGTCTAAGCATAGCCTAAATGACTTAAAAACGTCAAAAACTACTACTCAATCCCAAGCAAGTTGGAGTCTATGTCCATGTCGCTCCATTCAAGTTCGTCTTAGTCCATTATTATACTGTTACGAGCTCTCAAGTACTTGAGAGAACTTCAAAGCTAGTAAACTCATAACTTATGCTTTTCATCTTATATCAAACTTTGCAGCACGAAAAAGAACGGAACGAAGAGATCGAAGAGCTAACTGTTGGAATGTAATTTCAAGAGATTGGAGGTAGTTTGGCTGAGCATGGAGTTTAATCTACTAACTTGGCAGTTTCCTTGTCTCTCTATAGATTTTTTGTTGATAAAAACTTGAATTGTGTGTATTTATACAAATCCCAAATGGTTATTTGTGTTAGCAATTGTAATCAAGATGAACTATGTTGTTTTATTTCCAACTATACTACTTAGAGCCTGTTTGGCTCAGCTTAAAAGTTGGTCAAACTGACTTAAAAGCTGGTTTTTGACTTATTTAGCTGTTTGGCAATACTCAAAATAACTTATTTAAGTTAAAAAAAAACGTATTTTAAGCCAAAAGTTAAAAGCTGGGGTAGGGGTGCTTTTTTTTTTTAGCTTATAAGCTGTTTTAAGTTGACCACATTTTTATCTTTTTGCCCTTAATATTTTTATACACTCTCCAAATTACCCACATAACCCTAACATCTCTTTCTTCCATTTTTCCCTTTTCACGTTTGGCATAGCAACTTCAGCACTTTTATTCAAACGCATAACTGCTTATTTTAAAAATAAGTTTCAGCACTTTTAAAAGTACTTTTTTAAAGCTGTTTATATTAAGCACATCCAAACGGGCCCTTAGTTTGCTACTAGTCAAGACTTTACCCATGAGATTATACTAACTATGTCGTCGTTAGTTTGCACTTTGCAAAACAAGTACACTTGGATCCATCTATTAAATTTTTGGGGGAGAACTTACGTAGGTCGGCTTTTTGTTGAAAGACAATACTAATTTTAAAAATGATATAGAGTGGAATAACAATTTATCGAATAATATTTGAAGATTAAAGTGAATTTCTCCTTTAACTAAGGGGTAAAACTATATAAATAAAAAATTAGAATGATAGAGTATTTGGTACTCCCTTTCCATTTTATGTTCCACTATCTAAATGCAAAATATTCATTTTTATTTGTTTAATTTAAAAAATTAAGATCACATAATTTCTAATTTATTCATATTAGTATTAATTATAGTCATTTTCTAATTGAGGTATGGCTCATTTTTAAATGTGGAATAGTTATTTGTGACCAAAATAATATAATAGACAAATAAAAATAAACGGAAATATGCAATAAATGTAAAGGTTACTACTCATAAAAACCTAAATAGAGTGAGTGTTTTCATCTACTTCCCCAATTGAGCTAAATTCCGCCCCTGCCAAAAAACCTTTTGAAATTCCACAACTTTCTCCGAAATGGATTCTGAAACTTCCAATGGAATCGAAGAAACGGTACTTGATATCCTCAAAACCTCTAACCTGGAAGAAGTTTCGGAGCAAAAAATCCGAAGAATGGCTTCAGAAAAGCTAGGTCTTGACCTATCCGAACCGACCCGGAAGAAATTTGTCCGGCAGGTGGTGGAGAAGTTCCTTGCTGAAGAACAAGCAAAACGTGAAGCAAATGCTGCTGATGAAGTGAAGGAGGAGGAGGAGGAGGAGAATGATGAAGAAGAAGAGGACGGCAAAGTGAAAAGCAGCGGTGATAAGGAGTATGATGATGAAGGCGATCTCATCGTTTGCCGAGTGAGTTCTTATAACTGCTGTAATTCTGCTTTCTGAAATTCTCTTTACTGTTGTAGTTTTGGTTATTATCTGTTTGGCGGAATGATCCAGGAGGCCCCTTGTACTTGGTTTCGATTGTCATTTGGACATTTTAAACTCATTTCTAATCCGATCAGTGTGTGTACAACAACCGATTACACATGGAAGAAGAAAGATTTGTTTTTTTTCTTTTTGTTGAACTAAACAATTTTCTATTTGGATTATGATTTATGAAAATTTTAAATTTAAAGCACTTAAAAAGTCCCTGCAAGATGAGAAAGTGATCAACTTTATGAGTTTTTGCTTACTTGTACTTGGAAGATGATGGAGGGGATTATCTTGTTTTCTTACAAAAACAAAAATGATTGATTAATAGTTAATAGAAGAAAGATAAATATAAGAAGAGCTTGAAAATCTATATTGGCTGACATGATGGAACTGATGCATTAATCCTAGTACTTGGAACTCGGTCATTAGAGTACTTATTAGGGCTTATCATAATGTGATGTGAAATGTTTATTGTTTTCTGTTGCTTTATTGCTGCTGAGCTAATGTATCTCGATGTCCCTCTTTTGGGTTGATAAAAAAAATATATTCTTGATGTTTTTCTGGGAATTCAATGTAGTTGTCGCAAAAGAGAAGAGTGACTGTTACTGACTTTAGGGGAAAAACTCTGGTGTCGATAAGAGAGTACTACAGCAAAGAGGGCAAGGAGTTGCCTACTTCTAAAGGTAATAATCATTTTATTAGATTTTTTATCATGAATTTGCATACAAAAGTTTGTGTTTTCTCATTTGAAATAAGCTTAAGTGATTGGCTGATTGCTATAGTTAGAAATGAAGTCTGTTGAAAAACTTTAAATCATAGATGTAAAGCAAATTCTTTATGCACTGAGAAGTTAAATCGTGCCATGCTTGTGGTTTGGATCACTACAACGAGAAAAAGTACATTTCTGTATTGCTTGGTCTTAAAATGTTCAGCTATTAGTCATCCATCATAATCCTGCTCTGAATTGCATTTCCTATGTTATATGGGGCAGAAAGAACTTCACTGAAGAATTTTATCACTTGCTGGCTTTTTGTTTATATTCTCTTTGCCCAAAGTTTATCTCTTAAAAGGTATAATTAGCTTGTTGTACCACGACCTTGATACATGTGTGCTTTTATGCCCTTTACGGATGAATTCACTTGCAAACAGTTTTCATATTAGTGTTCAATTATCTCTCTTCTCCCTCTCCCCCCCCAAAAAAATAAAAGGAATTTCATGTCACCTAAACATGATTTTATTGGCCTCCTCTACTGCTGTCACTTGATAAAGTCAAGAGACAATAATAACAAGAACAGAATTTCGCTGATTATAAGCACTTTCTATCACTTTGTGTTCAATAAAGAAGAATTTAAAGGTTTCTATCACTTTCTATCACCTTGAGCATTTCTTCCTATTTTTTGGCAGTTTATATGAAAAATAAAATAAGTCCTAGAGCGAGTGCTTCTGCCCTTTTTTTTTTAAAGCCACTTCGGGGAATATTGTTGTATGGTGTCTCGAAAGCTATCTACATTCTGCTCTTTTAGTTGTTTATTCAAAGAGATGGCTACTTTCTTGCATTGTCTGGTGGTTTTAGCTGATTCAAAAGGAACCTTTTAGTTTGTTTCCCATCTACTTGATATTATCTGTCATTTCATCTCTATCTTTGTCCATCTTAACAACATGTCCACCACCGTCTGCAATGAAGTTTTTTGCCACCTCTATGTTCCTCTATCCATATGTTATTCAACTCCATCATATGGAATTAACAGTGGTCCCATAGCTAATTATATCATGTTGGGAACTAGCTTAATCAGAAGATACAATTTTCGGAAGTAAAAAATGAAAGATCTTGAGATTTCTTCTTCATTTTTTCTGGACTCCATTTGCTTAGTAAGAAAACATCAGTTATTAATCTTGAGACCAGCATTTGTTTAAAGCATCCAATAAGTGTTCCTGACCACACACAACAACCAAAAAAGTTTTTTGAGGGGAAAAGGTTAGACTGGTTATCTGCAAGGAACTTATGGGCCATTTATTGGACCACCTAGATATTTTGCTTTCTGATCTTTTGTTGAATGTACAACTACTACTGCTGGTGCTGGTACCTCTCTGCTTTTCTCTTTTATTAATCATAAGCGATGTTAGACTTAGCCAATGAATGATACGGATGATGATGGTACTGATGATATGTTTGGGATGCCAAGAAGGGCTTTTTGTTAGAAGTAGGTGCTTGATTCTTCATTTGAAACTAACAAGTGTCGGATTTATGATACTTTATGCTGTTCTATAAGATGTTATATTATATTCCTCTGAGTTCCACTATCGGAATTTTCACCTTGTTAGTGAGAGTTCGGTTCCCCACTTCGTAATCCTTTTCCCCCTGAATTCATCCAAAGATGAAATCGCAAAGGGTAAAAATAACAATAGGACCACTTCTTCTGATAATTATTGTGTCCCCTGCAGGGATAAGTTTGACAGCTGAGCAATGGGCAACTTTCAAGAAGAATATTCCTGGAGTTGAACAAGCCATCAAGAAAATGGAGTCGAAGGCTTAGTTTAGTTTTGGATTTCGGTTACATGCAGTAAACTATATTTGAAGCAACTTAAAACACTAGGAGACATGTTCTTTTGGGTAAACTGGTTTAACTTTTGGTTACATGCAGTATTATGCCTGCTCTCTTGGCTAATACAGATGTTCTCTAATTTGAGGCATTTGGTTTCTTTCTGGAAACACTAAACAAAACCTTCTATGATTTTACATGCTTTTCGGCTCCGTCTCTGAAAAATAGTCATTGTCATGGCGTTTCAAATACCACCGGTGAAATATTATGACAATCGTGGAATTTGAAACTTCATAACACTAGTTGATAAATCGTGCTTATTATCATTGAATTTCACATGAATTTTGAAACTTTTGAGCCAGTAATTGTTTTTTGCATTACAGGGGCTGGAAAATGACTCTGTGTTTCATAGGTAGAGTTTGAAACTTCATGACTATAGTTATTTTTTCGGGGTTGAAAAATAGAATTTTATTATTTCTTGCTCTATCGTTTACTTCATCCAACTAGTCTGTAGCTCTGTGGTCAAAGGCTAAATTAACTATCAGTAGCCTTTACTAATAGTCAAATTAGTTCTTAATTAATGACCAAAAGAGTTTTTTATAAAAAAAAAATGAAGAACCGATTATAATTTTTAGATAGTTTTGTATTATAATCAATTTATTCAACTCCTATGGTTAAGCGTTATGGAAAGTGAAAGTCATTTCGTTTAGTACGAGATCGCTTCACACCTCGCGGTGCTTACACCTCTCGCCTATCGATTCACTTAGACTTAATGTGTGTATATATATATATACTTTTAGACTATAAGCTCGATGTTCGAAGAACTTAGAAGTCATTGCGTGTTGTAATAGAGGTGGGTGTATAATATTGATAGTTATTGCGTTACATTATATTACACATTTGCAACCATTAATGTTATGGATAAATAATGTTTCTGGTTGATATTGATTGAAGAAAATAAAGTAGGCCATATGATAATTTTGACATTTTGTTTATGTGGTCTAAAATCTAAATGACACTAAAAGAAAGTAGTATATTTGTGGTTAGGTGCTATATTCCAAAATATTTATTTAATCACATAAAGTCCAAATACCATTATAACAGGATGGCCCTCTTGTGTCCCTTTGCCACCACATCCCAAATTTAGCACTATTTCAATGCCTACTTTATCTAACAAGGGCAAAAATTTGAGGTGGTAGGAGCGGATTGAGTTTCGTAGATTTTATATTTATAATGAAAAATGTATTAAATATATAATAATTGAACCATAGAAATGAAACATGCATAAGTTTTTTATTATCTATCCAAAGTGTAGGCAAGTTTTTTGGTAAGAGAAAAATATTTACTTGAAAAAATTTGAGTTATTTATTTGTTTTCTGATATTTATATATAAGAAGAAATTATAGTATTATTTTAATATAATATAAGCAAAAGAAGGGAAAATCAGCTGAGAATGTTGCTTAGGAATTTTACTTTCATATTTTCATTATGAAAAAAAAAAACATTTCTCTTTATATCAAAATTCAAACACACCCTAAGTTCCATCCACAATTAGAGTTATATTACTTTTCAATTCATTTTATTTTCTCATGGTTAAGGATAATAGATGAAGAGTAACAATAATAATATATATATGCCACGTGTCCTCTCAAGATCCATTCATCCAAAATCTTGTCTAAATTCTTAATTGGTTGTCTAAATACCAATTGGCAATACCAAACACCACATACATCATATTTAAAATACCAAACTATATCCATATGTACTCCTCCTAAGTTAGTTCCATAGCATAACTTAGAAAAAGCTTTAAAAAAAAAACATATTTCATTGAAATTCATAGTAAATTTTGTCAAGTATGGGTTGTGCCTCATCAAAGAGAATAAAGGTTGCCATCGACGTCTACCGTCCTCCGCCGACGAGCTTCGCCGTCTTCGATATCAACTCCATTGAAGAACCATGGCTCAAAAGTGCAAACAACAAGGTACTGTTAGTTTACAACTTATCAACTTTCAAACACAAAAGAATAGGAGTGATAAACTAATAACAATTGAACATTGCTCCCTTTATCTCAAATTATTTATCGTGATTTTTAAAAATAGGTGTCTCAAGATATAATTAGTTTCTCGTTTTATCTTTAATAGTTACTGTTTTTTAAGACTATAAATAATTCACAAGAATAAATATTTAATGGAAGAGAGATTATTATATCTTAATACATAAATAAAGGTACAAGGTTCAAAAATCTCTTTAATATTTTTTTAAAACGTGTAAATAAGAAATACAACAGATAATTTGGAGCGGAAGGAGTATTTGTTATTGTAAAGGTTTTGCCTATATTAAGCTTAAAACGTCGCATACAATATATAACTTTTATGTATATATAGATATTCTAGTTAATTTTGTATTGTATTGAATAATCCCTAAAAATTTGATATTTGTTTCATTTCCTAAAAGATATTACTATGTTAAAGCATTTATAAATACAATTGTTGTCCCAAATTAAACGTTAGTGGACTAGAATTTTAAAAAAGAACATTGATTTATGTGCATATGGACTATAGTGTGATGTTTTTTAATTTGAAAGACTTAATAATTTTATGTATATTTTTAAATTTAATTTATTATTTTGATGATTTAATTTGACATAATATATTTATATTAAAAACAGATAGAAGAAAATGAGTTGGATCAAGACGAGCTAGACGAAGATGAGAAGCCAATAAAAGTAGCACAGCCAATTCTTGAAAAACTCAACACTTCTATTGACGATTCTCCAAAATCATGGGATGAAGTTAGCAAAGCTTTAGAAGATTTAAAACCCACTCTACAAAATCCACCACCACAAAAATCACCTAAAAAACCCCTCCTTGCCCTACCGGCGCCGCCTCCGCCGCCATCAGAGGCGGCAGAAGACGGCGACGGTTCACCAAAAAGAAAAATACCAAGAAAGAGTTTTTCCTTTCATACCCTTGAAGAACTTGAATCCAAATTATCATCAAAAGATGCTAAAAAGAACAATGAAGTGATCAAGAAAAATGAGGAAAATAAAAAATTCCAACAATTCAATAAAAAAAATGATACACAAATTGTTGTTCATAATGGGGAAGTAGAACATCAAAGGACTCACTCTGATGAAGGGTACAAGCCAGTAAAAGAGAATATATTTTTGTTGAGGGACAAAATGGAAAGGGAAAAAGAAGGGAAAGTTCCAAATTTTATAAAGTTTAACCCTTTAAGTGACTACCCCGAAAAGTGCCCGCCACGTGGCGATGACTCATTGGTCATCTACACGACGTCGCTAGGTGGCGTGCGTCGTACGTTTGAGGATTGTAATAAATTGAGGTTAATTTTGGAATCACATAGGGTGGTTTTCGACGAGCGTGACGTGGCATTGCATGGCGAGTTTCGTCAGGAGCTGAAGGAGTTGGTTGGAGATGGGGAGGAGGCGGGAGTACCGAGGTTGTTTGTGAAGGGGAGGTACATTGGTGGAGTGGAGGAAGTGGTGCACCTGAACGAGACGAAGAAACTCGGGAGGATATTGAATTGGGCTAGGGTGGAGAGGGGTCTGGGGAGGTTAGGATGTGAAGGGTGTGGGGGTGCTAGGTTTGTGCCATGTTTTGATTGTGGAGGGAGTTGCAAAGTTGTGAATGGGGATGTTAAGGAGAGATGTCCTGAGTGTAATGAGAATGGTTTGATTCATTGCCCTATTTGCAATTGAATAATTGTATGTATTATTGTACACATACATTAAAATTTTAAATCAGTGAATACATAGTGATGTTGTTACTTTGTGAAGTCGCTATGAACTTAGTATAGGTACCTATATTCTCACTATGAATATATGCAACTAATTTTGCATATATATAGTTTTTGTTATTGGATTTTGTATACTTTTTTCATGGTTTGATAATTCAGTTATATGGAAAATGTGAAGTTTTTAATTGAATGATTTGTATTATGTATAGTATATTGTTTAGTTTTTTGAGGAGGTTTAGTTGAACCCCTTGCGCTTCCTCATATTAGCTAGCGTCTCGGTACAACAAGGTAAGAAAATAAATAGAGAGTGAAAAGAATTTTATCGGATTTGAACCAATGACCTTTTGATTTGCTGTATTTTTCTTAATAACAATCAAAATACGGTTTTTATTTTAGTAAAGCTCTTAATTTCCATGTGAAAGAAAAATAGAATGAAATTAGGAAAACATTGACCTGATAATGAATTTGGTTCAATTCTTCAGATTTTTTCTGAAACAATTTTAGTATTGAGCATATAATACAGTATAAACTTTTGCCATGTCATTAAAACGAATTTAAAATTTAAAAATTATATATTCCTGCGATAACCTTGCTTAACCAATGTAAAAACTAAATTTACAATCAAATATATATAAATATTTAATAAATTTCTTAATAAATATATACGATCTAGACGAACAATATAGAATTTCGAAAAACTCACACTACAATATAGTGAACCCGCCCGGCTGCCACCTAGCCTCTATTAGTGATAATGGGCCAAACTCATTATTAGGCCCAGCCTTGTGTGCTGAAAACCAGTGTCAATTTTTTTTGAAAAAATTACTAAAATACACTACTTTAATTTATTTAATTTCATTAATTCCCTACTGATGTATTAAATTACAAAAATCCCTTTTTTTTATCTCAAATGATACTAATTAAATTTTATACATTAAAATATTAAAAAGGCAATATTTACCTTACCAAGGTAAAGCAGAAATTACCTTCCCAATGCATGACTCCTTTCCCCCAAAAAATCACCTTCCCAAAATTACCTTACCAAGATTTCCGCCTCCCCCC
>NC_028644.1:69930857-69937563 GCF_001406875.1 Solanum pennellii
TTTTTTTTTTTGATTTTGAATGACTATTTTAAAAATTTTAAATTGAATAAAATTGAATGTAGTAATTTGGAAGCAGTTTTCACGGTGATTTGGTTTCAAAATTAACTTAAATAAAGGGAAGGAAAATCATTAAATTAAATGATTATTTAATGTAGTAATTTCTGAAGCAATTTTCACGGTCAATTAGTTACAAGATTAACATAAATCAATTGAATGGAAATCAGTTACCCTTGATTTTAGCTATAACAGTTACAGAAAAAAAATTCATTCATTTATATTCATTTATATTTAAGTATCATTTCTGTTTTATAAAGTATCCGGAATTCTTAAAAATAAGGGATTTTTGGTAAATATTGATATTATAGGGATAGAATGTAATTTATCACTTACAGTATGTCATTTGCCTAATTTTTTTCTCCTTTATTACTCTCTCCGTTCAGAAATATTTGTCATTTGTGCTTATCAAAAGTTAATTTGATTAATTTTTAAAGATAAATTAAATCACATTAATTTGATATTTTAAACAAAAAAATTAGATATTCTAAAACTATATGAAAACGACTATAAATTACAATTTTTTTATATTAATATTATGAAAAAATGCATCTTAAAATGTTAGTCAAAATTTTTATAGTTTAACACTAAAAATAGAAATCATGACAAACAATATCGGACGGAGGGAGTAATATATTAAAAAAAATCATGAATTCGTATTAATGACTTTAAATAGTGATAAAAGCGCAATAAGTAATAATTTTAAGTTTTTGCTTTTAATTTACGTTAGACAAAGTTATCTTAACTTGAGACATACACTTACATATGATGAAATATAGGGACACTATATTATCTGTGAGACAACTCAAAGTTAAAAGAGATTCTTTAAGTAGTTTTTGCGATTTTTCCCAATACGAATGTACTAGCAAAAAGTCTAATATTTAAGTGAAAAAGCTTTTAAAAAGATAAACGAGCTTGTTATCAACTAATTTAAATCTCAAACCATTGATTTTTGAAAATTTTAGATTATTAAAAAGGTATCTTTTAGGAATTACATAAGAGTATATACCAACAATGTGAGTGTTGGCAAATACATGAACTTGGTCCATTTTCATTAATAAAGAATACTATTAAAGTGCATTAAATAATAGGCCATTCTAGACACTTATAAAGTTTGTCACGTTATGAACAATATATCCAATTTATATAAAGGATAATTCAAAAAAAAAATTAGAATTTAATCACCGACAAAACAATTACATACTTTTAACATTTTCTTTTTGGTTTGATGATGCATTTTTTCCTTAGATTATTTATAAATTATATAATTGGTTATTGTGATATATATTTAAATATAAAAAAAGGAACTTTTAATTTATTGAAGTATGCACTTTTAATCCATTCATTCCTTTCGATCCAACTACGAAAACTTCATTTTGAGTCAAAAATCTATTTAGAAATTTTCTTTATTCCACACTTATAAATTACATTAAATATGTTATTATTGTTATTGTTTATTGTGAGTTCCATATGTCTTTTCCTAATTATATTTGTAATCTCTTTTACACTTTGTTTGGATCATTGTTACCCATTGTTTCATACTGTAATGTATTATATTATACTCTATTGTACTGTATTGTATGGTTGGTAACATTGTTTCATAATGTAATGTATTATATTATACTCTATTGTACTGTATTGTATGGTAGATACAATGTTTGGCTAAACTGTATTGTTTGTTGTTGTTTAATAACATTTTAATTGTTTGGTTTGATCGTATCGTACTGTATTGTAATTTATAAATTTACTGAAATATCCTAATTATTCAAGGGTATGAGGTTTGACTAGATTCAAATAATTAAGATAAAGGGTAAATTAGTATTTTGAAATATTATGTAAATATATAATTGAAAAAAGAAATTAAGTAACAATAGGAACTCATCAATTTGGTTGTTCCATAAATTAGGGGTTTTCATTGTTACGTAACAACGAAATTTAACAATACAATACAATTCATTTTAAGTAACAATCGAAACAAATATTGTTAGTATAGTAACAATACAATGGATAACAATGATCCAATAATGTTAATAAAAGTTATATTGAGCATATTGATAGATTTTAATAAAATTACAACACAAGAAATAAAAAAAAATCATTCATATACGAAGTAAAATACAAAATTAATACATAATATTAAAAAGAAAAGTACACACAAAAATCTCATCAACTTCACATGTCCATCTTTAAATTGGTTTTGGTAAACAACCAATCTACTTAATCTTAGAAAAATGTCTAAATCAAAGGATTCAAATTTTATGCACTAATGAATACAATGTAACATATTAGTAAGAAAAAATAAACTTACTAAATTATCATATTATAAGGAAAAAAAGTAATAATTACCTAATAAGAATTCTAATTGTAGAATTTCTTTGGAATAAACTTTTAAATCAAATGCTAGGGTCAACTACCACCAAAGTCTCTTTTATTTGGAATTGACACATAAAAATAAATATATTATTTGAAATCACCAAAGACTTATTCAATTTTTTCAAATGAAGTGCCGTGAAAGAACAGTTGAACCATTTTTTTCTTTTGGTTGTGACATTTCAACAAGTTTATAATTAAATTTGAAATAATCAAACTTTTTGTTCAATTATTCCACAACCAAATACATTAATTTTTCATGTAATTTCTTTGAACCATTAGATCCTTTTCTAGAAAAAACAATTTCTTGCAACCAATCTTGTGACTACTAGAGTTCAAATAATTGTTGTTTTCTCATAATCATCATCTACCCTAAAAACAATTAGAAAAAAAAATACTCTAAGTACTTCTTTTCTTTTAATCCTGATCAAAATCTTAAAAACGTACTTTAGCTCTAACTTTCCACGAATAATAATACATCTCCATGTCTCATAATATTTTAATTATACTACGAATCTAAATTTCAAGTACGAGAAAATAAGTAAAGAAACCTCTTTCTTATTTTTTCTAAAAAACAAGATTTTCCAATTTCTCTTCATACCAAACATACCCTAAATCACTCAAAACAATAAACCCTATGCTTGCCTAAACTTGTATATAAAAAAACCATGAGGCCCTATACGAACCAAATTAGTCAATCTTCAATACAAGTGTGAAAAAATCTCGCCAAATAAGGCCCAATATGAACAGAATCAGTCAAACTCCAATACAGATAAAAGTGAAAAATCAAAAACAAAAATACACCAAAGGCATTTTAAATAAGAGCAAAAAGGAAATAATAGCTAGTAATAACCAAACATTGTGATCCATAACATAAATATAACTTGTTTTTTACTCATATTTCACTTATTATTATACAGCAAATTCCTGCTGGATTACACAATATAGTAAATATAATAATATTTTTGTCTCCACACAAAAAGTGTTTCTCCAGATCATTATATTCTGCATTTATGTATATATTATATCTATATACAATAGATAGATAATTTTTTTTCTGCTCTGCAAACTCTCTTCAGTATTACTAGAAGCAAACTCCTTTTTTTCTAATCAACTTTTTTTTTCTTCCTTTATAATGGTATATTGTCCATTCTCTGCTTGTAATACAAGAACATTCATTTAGTTCTTGTTCTCTTCAAAAATGTCTAGAAGAGAAATAGCCTGCAAGAAAACACACTCATGTTAAGCGAAGGATTTCGTATGTTTCTTGTTTAGACGATGGAACCAATCGATGGAGACAGTGATTACCTCTGGAACATTTAGCTCAAGGCGGAATTTAGGGCCATCGTAATGGTGAAGGACTGGCCTGAATGAATCTTCTTCAAGTGGTTCACAGACTTTTCTTGTCACGACACGAACCTGTAATCAAAGAAGAGATGAGTCGAGATTCAAAGAAAACAACTTAGTGTCAAAATATGTGACCATCTCGTCTAAGAGCTTTAATTAGTTCATTATGTCTGTGACAGGTTCCGATTTAGATTGATTGTAATTCATTTACAAGTTGAACCAAGTACACACTATAACTTTAGTCAGGTATCAAAACGACGCAAAGATGGTAGGCTAGTCATACTAGTCAACTTCCGATGACGATCCAAATACTACCAGGACAACTGTGTCTCAATCCTAAGCAAGTTGGATAGGCTAATATGAATCCTCACCGACCATGTTGCTCCACTTAAGCTCACTCTCAAACCAATATTGTACAAAATGATTATAACATATACGCCCAACTAAACGATATTGTGTTCAAATGCAAAAGAAATAATATGTGGAGTAACTTCCTTACCTGAGCAGGAAAGCGAGATTCACCAGGGTTCTTCTTGTCCTCCCAGGCCGATGGATCAATATTTGACCCACCAAAGCTTGCAGCCTGCAGTGGTTTATGCATTAGCTCGACAAAACATAACGAGAAGAATGGGATAGTCCTATTACATTCCTCCATTCCTATCAACAATGTATAATGCAAATATAGTATAGAGATGTACAAAGTTACATACCTCAAAAACTCCGTGAAGCTGATGGGTTGAGTAGTTGTACAGAAAGAGAGGCAATCCAGGTGTTATTTGCCTAACCGAGTCCCTGTAACGTGGTGGCAAGCCTGAAATATAATTGTAGTTCTATCAGAAAAGGCACCAATCTTAATGGAGTCGATTAGAGAATACTATGTTTTATTAAAAAGGAGCACAAATCTTAATGGAGCTAGTAACAATGTAATTCATCGCATCAATGAACGGATTATCCCCCACTCTAAACGGGTAAGAGTCAATTACAGAATCCTCTTTTTATTAAACAGAAACACAAATCTTAATGAAGCTAAAAGTGTGATCTTCTCTGTCTGAGAACAATCAATACTAGAAAAACCATTACTAGATGTAAAGATTCAAATCTTAAACCACTAATCAACCAATTTCTTGAACATAACGGAGAATAAAATCTAGATTAGGATTGCTTTAAGTCTCAATTCTTCAAACAACTCTTTAGAAATTGCCCATTAGCATTCTATTAAACCAATCAAGATCCACTCAACATAACTCAATGTTTAATTAAAGATCCATTCAACATAAGTCAATTCTGCCTATTGGTAAAAAAAAATTACTATAAACAACATCAAACACAGAAAAGCATCAATCTAGAACAATCAAGCCAAAAAAAAAAAAAGATTAATCAATAATAGGAAAACCATTACTAGATGTAAAGAACCAAACTTTGACACTATTCAACCAATTTCTATAACATAAAGGAGAACAAATCTAGAATAAGATTGCTTTTAGTCTCTCAATTCTTCAAACAAATCTATAGCAATTGCCGATTTAGCAACCTATCAAACCAATCAAGATCCATTCAACATAACTCAGCTCCACCTATTAGCCAAAAAATCTAACTACCAACAACAAACATAAAAAAATACCAATCAAACCAAAACACAAACAATCAATACTAGAAACCATTACTAGATGCAAAAATTCAATCTTTTGACACTATTTAACCAATTTCTAGAACATAAAGGAGAACAAATCTAGATTAAGATTGCTTTTGGTCTCTCCATTCTTCAAACAAAAACCTTTAGCAATTCCCTATTCAGCATCCTATTAAACCAATCAAGATCCATTCAACATAACTGAATTCCACCTATTAGGAAAAAAAATCTAACAACAAACAACAAGCATCACAAAAATACCAATCAAGAACAAACAAGCCAAAAAAAGTGAGAACAAAAAATAAAAGATAAACTTACCAAAGAGCTCCCTTTTGAGATTCTCAGCCATAGTATCATTGTTACAAACAAAAATATATCCACCAACTGTCTCATTTCTTGGCAAAGATTCTGCTGGAGGCAAAGTCTTAAACCTTTTATCAACACCATTCTGTTTCTCACTATTAACATCCTTGTTACTCTCTTTAACACTCTTGTTATTCTTCTTCACACTTTTCTGCTCATCTTCAAAAAAACCTTTACCAAATTTCTTGTTTATCCCCTTTGTACCTACTGCAACATTATTAGTACCCTTATTATAACTGAAGTTCAAAGCTTGATTTGAGTAAACCCCTTTGTTGAATCCACCATTTAAACCAACCCCAAGTACCCCTTTTCCGGCAGCAGCACAGCCGTTCGCCGCCGTGAGAGCAGATGGGTCAGCCATTTTCCAGCCATCATTGCTAAAAAGATTGTAATTTGACTTGTTTGAAGAAGTATTAGCAGTAGAGTTGAGGTCACCACCTACCCTGATATCAAAATTTCTTCTTTCTTCAGGCCTTTTAGAACCATAGTTACTGCTCCAAATTGAATCATTCAAAGAGAGATTTGCTAAGTTGTTGTTCTGCAGACGAAGCTGGTCACTGAACTGCCAGAAAGATGATTGATTGTTGTTGTTGTTGTTGATCTCCATGAGCTTTTTTCTACGGTTTTCTCGGGTACCCAAGTGAGAAAATTGTGTAAAGATTCAAGCTTTACTGTAAAAGAACGGATTTTATGCTTTTTTTTGCACTTTTCTTGAATAACCAAGTGAGAGATTGTGTAAAGACTGAAACTTTATTGTGAAAGAATGGATTTTTCTACTTTTTTTGCACTTTTCTTGAATACCCAAGTGAGGAATTTGTATAAAGATTGAAACTTTGTTGTGAAAATGGAGAAGGTGGGTGAGTTTATAAGGAATTAAGGTGTAATGGGGTTGAGGAAATTTCTAAGAAAAAGAGGATGGTGGGGTGGGTGAGGAGTGGGTGG
>NC_028644.1:69938233-69959404 GCF_001406875.1 Solanum pennellii
GTGGTGGGGGTGGGGGATGGCGTGTGAGATTGTTAAAGGAGGGAGTGGAAAAGTAAACATGTACACAAAAAAAAGGAAAAGTGAAATGGTGGGATAAAAAGGAAAAAGAGAAAAATTTGATGGGATCCAAAGAGGAGTGAAAGTATTTTTAATCCATGATAGTGTTATTATTTTTTTCATATCTCATAAAATTCATTTATGAAATGATGTTATTATAATAAAAATACATTACTTTTATCTTTATATAACTTGTAACTTATTTCATCAAATTTTTCAAAATCTACTTACAACAATAACATAATCAAAGAGAAAGAGTGTGAGCAGATTTAAATAGCTTGTTTTTAATAAATTCCAACATAAAAATCTAATTTTTTTTTGAAGAAATTAAACTTTTTTTTGCTAGAAGTTTTTTGAGTAAATTATTTAAAGGATAAGTAATTTGTATTTTTTTCATTGATTTAAAAAATAAAATTTAATGTCATTAAATTTATCAGTATTTAAAGATATAATAATTAATTAGATTTTGGATCTGTATTAGGTGAGCGAATGAGAGAGCGACGACGGCAAACAAAATAAAAAATCACGCGTTTTAGAAAAGCTCGGAAAACGACAAGAAATTATTTAAATTTTATCATTAAATTATTTGTATTAAAATTATAACATTATTCGAATTAAATATTTAAATATATAATAAATATGAGGTATCTTAGATTTTAATTTTGAAAAAAATAATTATACGTATTCTCAAATGTTCATTATATGTATAAATAAAAAGTTACTTAATTACCTATTATAGAATGATTATTTTATCTTTTATGTCTCACATTAATTTTTCTCTTTTTATCTTGGATTAATAAGTGATATTCTTCATAAGTTTTTCAATAAAAAATGTCTGAAAAATATTTTATTATCTGATTATATGCTCAAATAGTCAAATAATAAGCTAAATTTAATTTTCTGCCTAAAATTCATCAAAAAAAATTAAAAGGAATATCAATTATTAACCCTGGATAAAAAGGAAAAAAAACTAATATGAGACCTAAATAAAGATAAAATAATCATAAGATAATAGGGACTCTAAACTTTTGTTTTATATTCTATTTTATTCCTATTTTGTTAAATTTTTCATAAATATATTCTCAATCATCTCCAATAATGATTTTATTTCCTTCCTTTATACTTTACCAAAATATTTATCCTCTTTGCTTTTACTTTTTTTTTCTTCCTTTTTTGCATTTTAAAGCAGGATTAAAAAATGAAAAACTGGTAAATTCATTACTTAAATTTCAATTATGGCATGAAATATTCATTTCATTTACTATTTAACAACTAAATATGGCATGCCAAAGCATTTTTAAAAAATCATATTTCAAATTAACGCGATTTGTGAATTTATTTTTCTCATTCAATTTATTTTTAACACGACTTTTATATCATATTTTATTTTTGTACTTGATTTTGATTCAAGATCTAACGAAATGTATTATCTTTTGAATATAACACTTATGAAATTATATTAAATATAATAAAAGTTTTTAAATTCATACTAACAAAGTGAAAGACGTAAAAACTCGAATATTTTAAATGAAAATATATATTCTATATGACATAATTTAAATATATCTTATTTTTTAAATGGATAAGGATGATTTCTAGAAGGTCATACAAATCCTGTAAATCTACTAGTAGCTTCCAATTCAATGAGAAAAAAAGATTTGTGTTCACATGAGGAATTTTTGTTATTTTATTTTTTTTGGTACTTAGTTGCTAAGTTAAGACTCTTTTTATACACTTGTGACGTGGAATTAACATGTGTTATTTGTGTGTTGTCACATGAAACAACAAGGTTGATGTGGTGTGGGCCTTTTTAATTAGGTGGCTTTGTGTTTTTTTTTTAAAAAAAGTGACATAATAATATTTTTTATTTTTCCCCTGTTTTTTCGGAAAAATTGTTTCAACCAAATGTCATTAAAAAATGAAGAAGTATTTTATTTTATTTTTGCAAAAAAAATGAAAAATTACATCTTCAACAAAATTCTAAAAATAAAAATAAAAAGGTTTGGAGAAAAATTCCAACAATTTGAAAAGACAAAAAGAGGGAAAATTTCGTCTAGCATTTAAATTTGCAAAAAATAGTGACATTTTAATGATAACATAGAAATATTTTAGCTCACAAAATAACAGTGAAATACATTATATTTATATTCTTAATAAGTGTATCTGCAAATGATATACATTATGTCATTATCTATGCTAATTGTATTTGCCCGCTTAATAAGTATATCCACATATTTAATTGTACTCTTGTTTATCTCCACATGATATACATTATCTATGTCTTATTGTATCCTTGTGTATCTGTTACACAACTCTAGACAATCGATATATCATTAAAAATGAACAATAATTTTTTTTCTCAAAAATTGTAAAAAATAATTTGCAAATAGTAAGTCAAAAATTCTCAAAAAAGAATAAAAAGTTTTGGAAAATAGTTCCAACAATTTAAAAAGAAATAAAAGACGTCTTGTGGGCTTATGGTTAATGGGCCTATTAGTTTGGACCTAGACCCGTTTGATCTCTGGGCTTGTTCGCCTCTTCAACACCGATAACTATAGCCCATAACTATATACACGGCTTTTATTCATTATCGTTATCTATCTCTACGCGATAAGGAATAATAATCTCGAGAGTTGAAATAATTAATTTCATATTCAATTCATGCTATAGCTTTGTTTATTTCATTTTTCATACAAAATCGACATATAATAAAAGGTTTATACATAAGTTAAATTTACTAAACAATGTCATGTTTTGCTAAATTATTTTGTTATTGAAGGATCTCTTGCTAATGTTTCTTGTGTCATTACATAATTCTTTTGATGTCTACTTTTACAATCCTTTTTTCTTTTCTTTAAATATTAATCCACTTATAACCAAAAAATCAAATAAAATATAATAATTATCACAGACATCTTAAATGATATTCACATCAAAATGAAAAAGAGATATATAGAGTCTTATAATGCATACTTAAATTCATATAGTATACATGCTTTTGAAGTTTAATATGACATAACATGAAAGATAAATTATCGTCACAAAAAAGAAAAAGTCTAAAATTAATTTTATTAAATAAGTCATAAATAGAACATGGCATATCTTACAAAATCATTAGTGGGTACGGTGGGGGCCAGTCTATTGTCTTTATTACATTACCAAGTCAAACATCAATGCCTTGGAAAACTATTTTATCAAATATTGAATCTAAATTAAATAGAAACTTAATATATTATGGGATATTTTTATTTTCAATTTTCTTTTCTTTTTACTTTCAAAAATCTGCAAAATCTGATGTAGTATATAACACTTTGAATTTTATGAATAGTGACCCCTCACCTCTATTTAATTTTCATTGCGTCATATTTGAATCAGATCATAAATATACTTTAATTGTTTCACTTAATATCAAGATGTAACAACATAAACATATTTTAACTTGTCATTCACTTCAACGAAGTAAATCAAAATATTTATCATCTAAATTTTAAAATAATTAGGTCATGCAATGAAAAATTAGAAAGGGAACTTTGAATTAATGGCGAAGCTATGTTATTTTATGTGATCTATACTGAGTTTGTAAGTCAATTCGTAAAATCACTTATATTATAATTCGGCATATGTTGTGTCCCAAATGGTCAATGAAAAGTAGGCAAACCACCAAAAAAAAAAACAATATATCTAGTTCGTATAACTCTCTTTTAAAAAAACAAATTTACACTATACTATCTACTCAATCTAGTTAGTATTACTCACTTTTGAAAAAAAACAATTACACTATGCTATCTATTAATTGAATGATCCAATAATACTCCATACACATATTGAGTTTGAGAAAAAATCAAGTTGCAAATATAGATAGATTTATCTTAAGCGAAAAAAGGCTTGATGTATAATTTTATTTTGAAAAAATTATGAAAAATATAAAGATTTATTAGTTATTATAAGTATATATTTAATTTTGCACACTATTAATATAATTTAAAAAAATATATTTTTTCACTAAATTCCTGATTCCGCGATCAATTGCAAATGCACTAGTCAAACATGATTGTACCTTAGAGATTCACATGTTTTTTTAATTTTTTTTAAATATATATATATATAGTTTTTCTTTTTCCAAAAAAAGAAAGAAAAAAGAGGAAGAGAATCCAAATATAGTTTGCTTCTAGAAATCCATCAATTGTTTTGAATGAATATTTTTATTTCTTTTTGTGCTTAGGAATGATTTCCAAAACAACTCTATCAATAACATAATGAAGGCAATTATTTAATATTGATCGATTCAAAATATGATTTAATCAAATATAATAAGGTATTCAATTTTTGCGAATATGAGATTCAAAATGTTATATCATTTATAATCAGTTTAATATATATACTTTATATATTTATATTTTTATCAACTTATTCATTGACACATATATATATATATATACGAGGACAATTAATATTATTCGATATTTAAAATTACTCCTAAAAAATGAATATTAAAGTCATTAATTGATTTTAATATAAGTAGTTAAGAGTTTAGAATGCCTCCTAACTCCTAAGAAGATATTAAAAAGGCAAGTTATCTTATACCATTGACTGCTCCTAGTCTACAAATAGTTCATAGTAGTTAATTTTTCTTTATTAAAAAACTAGGTAAAGGACAAGTTTTATATTTCTTTATTGGAAGCAATATAGATTCTAATACAAACATTAATAATTACTCCAAAACTATTTTTTAAAGGGAAAAAATTTTTGGGCTAGAATATTTGGTTAGAATGGTGAAATAACATATTTTACACTATGTTATTTTATTCTTTTAATTTTTTTAATTAAAAAAGAAAAAAAATTAATTTATTTTAAAATAAAAATAATATTACAAACTTCTTAAATACCTAACCAAATACACTGGCCATTTTGTAAAACCTTTTTAAAGATAATCAAAACTCAAAATCTGTGATCTCCACTATGACTTCTACTTGTTTCCAAATCAAATGTTACATTAAAATTATATTTAAATATATTTATTGGTGGAAGATACTTTTTCTATTTTTAATTATTTGTTAATTTTTGGATTGACACACCTATTAAGAAAACAATTATTGATATAGTGACTCATAAATCATATATACTCTTATTGTTATACAAATGATCACATATACCATTTTTCTCTAACGAAAGTAAAAAATAGAGACCGATGGAATATGAACTAGAGGAAGAGGTATCTTTTTTATATATATATAAACGTGAAATGAGCTAAAATAATATTTATTTTGATGCAGAGATAAGGAAGTACTCACTGTTTGGTCTTTAGGACTGTAAACAAGTACACCAAACAACCCTTTAATGTCACATTTCTTGTTTGGTCTTGTGAATTTAAGTCTACAACTATAACCAAAATCATACTACTATATTAATGTGTTGCATTTATCGCCATTTTTTTAACACTATTTTCTTGCTTAGCAAATATTACTATACTTAGGCGGATTCTCCAAATCCCATGTGCAATTAAAATTACAAACTTTGTTATTTACTCCATTTTCTTGGATCTCTCTATGAATTGTCTTTTTCTAATTTTCTATATATTTACCAACATGTTATGTTGAATTAAAAGAAAAAAAAACAAGAAGATTTAGTTTTTTTTTTGTGTTTGAGAAAATGAGTAGTATTACTTATTCTAATTTGATATTGAAGAAGACAGAATCAAGAATCAGTGGTGGATCTCATTTACAATATAATGGACTTAGAGCTATTGAAACTGTAAAATTGACAGCAAACTCTGCTTCTTGTAAGCCAAAAGGTATTATATGATCTTCTTGATTATTTTTCTTTTTTTGATGATATATTAGTAGACAGAAGAGACGGATTCAGGATTTGAAGTTACGAGTTTGGAAATGAGTGTGATGTTACTATGTTAAATGTACACTATTTTTTTTTAGATGTATGTATAGTTCGAGCTGAAAGCAATAGATTCAGTTGAGCACACAATCCGGTCTTTGTTTGTAGGACTAGATATATGGAGGAATTTTAGTAGCTCAGTTGGTTAGTTTAGTTACTGAATCCCACCTTGGTAGTGAGAGTTTGGTTCTTCACCTTGTAAAAATTGAGTATGATATTGCCTAACAATGTGGAGAAAAAGTGGGAATTTGATGTTTGTCTATCGGAAACAATGTCTCTACCTTGGGGGTAAGATCTGTGTACACTCCATTATCGACAAATCCTACTTGTGGGATCACATAGGATATGTTGTTGTTGTTGTTGTTAATGATGTTTGTTTGAATAAACTGCTGATCTTAGAGTGATTTACTGTTTCTGAATACTCTGTGAGGAAGTTGTCACATGTTCGAGACGTGGTAGGCTGCCTACATTGCACCCCTTGGAGTGAGGCTCTTCACCGAGCCCTGGGTGAACGTGGGATCCTTCACCCCTTTGGTTTTACTGATGATATCTTTCCCTTGCATTTGTATTTCCAGCCTATTAACTTTCGTTCGTGAATAATGTAACTTCATTGCTCTGCTGGATGTTTGTTTTAGGTGTGTTTGATACCAAGAAAAATGTTATCCTAAAAGTATGTGTATATATTCTGGACAGATACTATATGGGAGGTGGGAGTGGAGTAGCGGTGTGAGGTGGTGGGGATGGGGCTACGGGCGTGGGGTGGGGTGGGGTGAAGATGAGGTGTGTTGGAGGGTGGGGAGGACACAAAAGTTTAGAACGTCAATTGTGAAACTTGTTTCCTCTACTTCTACTTGTCGAACACACCCTTTGTGTTGATGTTTGGATTTTTCTTATTATCATTGTTCTAACTTCTTAGTTTTCCGTTATATCATGAGAATAAACATTGTGGCAAAGTTTGGTTTGTTCTAATGTTCTGTGAATTTATCGTCAATGATTCTAATCACTGAGATGTTTTATCATAGCTGTAAAATGTGGAAGAATCAGAGCCATGGCCTCTCCAGCTGTTTCAGCTCCCAAGAGAGAGACGGACCCGAAGAAAAGGGTTGTCATAACTGGAATGGGACTTGTTTCAGTCTTTGGAAGTGATATCGACAATTTTTACAACAAACTTCTTGAAGGGCAGAGTGGAATCAGTTTAATAGACTCTTTTGATGCCTCAAATTACTCAGTTAGGTTCGCGGGACAGATTCGTGATTTCTCTTCCGAAGGTTACATAGACGGAAAGAATGATCGTCGTTTAGATAACTGCTGGAGATACTGTCTCGTTGCTGGAAAGAGAGCCCTTGACGATGCTAACCTTGGCCAACAAGTTCTTGAAACTGTGAGTTTATTTATTGGTAGTAAGAAAAATTTGAGATGTAAATGATCAAAAGCATAAAATGTAACTTGAATTTGTATGTTGCAGATGGACAAAACGAGGATCGGTGTTTTGGTTGGGTCGGGGATGGGAGGTTTAAATGTTTTCAGTGACGGGGTGGAAGCGTTGTTGCAAAGAGGATACAAGAAAATTAGTCCATTTTTCATTCCTTACTCTATCACCAACATGGGATCAGCATTGTTGGCTATAGAAACCGGACTAATGGGACCGAATTACTCTATTTCAACGGCTTGTGCATCTGCCAATCACAGCTTTTGCGCAGCTGCGAATCATATAAGAAGGGGTGATGCAGATATTATGGTAACAGGTGGAACGGAAGCTGGTGTTACAGCTACTGGTGTTGGTGGCTTCATAGCTTGTCGGGCCTTGTCTCAAAGAAATGATGATTATGAAAAGGCTTCAAGGCCATGGGACACGAATCGTGATGGATTTGTCGTTGGTGAAGGCTCTGGTATCCTGGTATACAGATCAATTCGACTACTTCTGCTTTTGCTTTGACTCTTATCTTGTCATGTTTGTTCATAATCATCGCTTAGTGACTTGATTGAGTTATTTCCACATAAACAGGTCATGGAAAGTTTGGAGCACGCGTTGAAAAGAGGTGCTAATATCATCGCAGAGTACTTGGGAGGAGCAGCTACTTGTGATGCTCATCACATGACCGATCCTCGGCCTGATGGACTTGGAGTTTCGTCTTGCATTACTAAGGGTTTGTTAGATGCCAGAATTTCTCCAGAAGAGGTAACACTCTTCGTTCATTTTCTGATCGAAAATGTTATAAACTATGTATATACTGTTATAATACATATTTCTACATTAATTCTGAGTAGGTGAACTATATAAATGCTCATGCAACATCAACTCTTGCTGGAGATTTGGCTGAGGTCAATGCCATCAAGAAGGTCTTCAAAGATACCTCGGAAATCAAAATGAACGGGACAAAGGTGAAAATAACTTTCATTCTACCAATAGACTCGAAATTCATTTCAAACTAGAACGAAAAGAAACAATCTGTTCTTCTTATAAGACCTATATACTATCCTTATTCTGCTGTTATCTGAAGCTCATCTGATTCGTATATTTGAATGACAACGAGTACTTAAGTACTGAATCAAGTTATGTTTGTTGTTGTTACTTATTAGTCGATGATTGGTCATGGACTTGGGGCTGCTGGTGGAATTGAAGCCATTGCAACCATCAAAGCAATCACAACAGGATGGCTTCATCCAACCATCAATCAACATGTACTACTCACTAACATCTCTGTTTCAACACGTTCTGATTCTCCGATATATGTCAACTGTTCTTTAACCATTCCGAGACTTATTTCACTATTTTCGTTTGTAGGAATTAGAACCCCGGGTCACGATTGACACCGTCCCAAATGTGAAGAAACAACATGAAGTGAACGTTGGTACGTCTGTTTATCCTGAATCTTAGTACACAATTCTCACCTCGACAAAGTTAGCTAATAGTATTTTTGTACACTCTAAGTATCTTTAGTTTATGGCCACAAGATTCAAAAGTCTTATTTGATTTCTTGAACTCCGTATCAAGTCAAAATCAGACAAAGAAATTAAAGCAGGGGGAGTAGTAATAAAGTACTCATAAAACAGTGAAAGAATGAGAAGAATTGAAAAGCAAAACACTTATAGACAGACAGAATATTGCTTTGAACTTTTCAAAAATGCATTGTTGGAGGATCCGAAAGAGGGTGCAACAACATTTTTGGAGAGTCAGAGCAACATAGATATTCACAGGACCCTCATTTCATCTTTTTATGCAGGTATCTCCAACTCGTTCGGATTCGGAGGACATAATTCAGTGGTTGTTTTTGCACCTTACAGGCCTTGAACAAAAGTTTAAGACAAACTATTTGGAGAAGTTCATAATTTTATTTAAAATGTAAGCTATGAAATTAAAATTTTAGATAGATTGGTTTGTCTTTTTTACCCACAGCAAATGTCAGATGGATGGATGAATAAGAAATTATTTCATCTTGTGAAAAATTATGTCTTTATCAATAAACTTCTCAATCATAATAATCGATCGACAAGAGAAGGTTACTCGGATGGTAAACACTCTCCACTTTCAACAGTGAGTTAGTGAGTTAATATGAGCATTCAACTTAAAATCTTCAGATATTTTTATATGTCTATGTGGCATAAATACGTTAGTACTAATAAAAGTATTATAATAATAATCGGTCGACAAGAGAAGGTTATTCGGATGGTAAACACTCTCCACTTTCAACACTGAGGTAGTGAGTTAACATGAGCATTCAACTTAAAATATTCGGATATTTTTACATGTCTATGTGGCATGTATACGTTATACTAATAAAAGTATTATAATAATATTTACATTAGCACGCTTAAACCATTCGACCATTTACGAAATATATAGATTATGTTTGTTTTATACTAAATATACATATATTATACATATCTACGTATATACAACCTAGACACTATATGGTGTTATACTATGGGCTGTGGGCTTATATCCTAATTTTACCGGACTGACCCACAAACGAATTGTGGGCTTGGGCTTTTGTGGTTTCACTCATATTTATGTTCTTTAACTCAAAATATTTCCAAATAAATATTTTTTATTTGTGACTATATTTAGCCACAATATAGAAAAAAACAATAGTTCTATTAGGTATTAAAAATTATTTTAAAAAATAAAATTAAATATTAAAAAAATAAAATAAAATTTTAGCTCATCCATTTCAATTTTAAATAATTTTTAAATGAATCAATAATCTGTCGATTTATTTATTAAGTATATTTTAATTCGCCTAAATGCGACCTAACTCAATCAATGTGCAGACTCAAACTTAAAATAAGCAAAAAAGAACCAGCATGTTTTTGGTTTTTATTTATTTTGGTGGCCAGTAAATTAAACATTACATGGTTTATACGTCATCATCCCAATTATAATTTGCACAAGTTGCTAGCATCTAGCTAAGCTTGCAATTTATTTAAGCCAAAGCTTCAATTATCATGCCTTTTCACATACTATAAAAATAAAAAAATAAAACATAGTTATATAATTATATCCGGTTGTTTTTCATTCAATATTCAGTATTCATATTGTGTCCCAACTAATCTAGGATCGTTTTATATAAAGAAGGCATTCACTATCAAAAAAATTCTTCAAGAAACGAACTTTATATCTCTAATTAACAGTGGAAGGATTCAATTAATCATGTCTCACCTTTTTAATTTATATGAAAATATTATATTTATATAGTAGTAAAATATTTATCCACTTATCAATGTATTAGCCAAAAAGAGAAATTATCAATCGACTTATCAAACATAAAATATATGTGTTATGATTAGGCAAATGACATATCAATTATACTTTTATAGAAAAATCCAAATATATAAGGTCCTTTCAAGCTCATTTACCACAAACTTTTCTTGAACAAGAGATCAAAACTTTGGTTTAATGTTGGAATATACCTTGAGATTATTCTTAATCCTAATCATTTTTTAGTATTTAATGTTGATTAAAAATAGGAAAAATATTTACTTCGAATTCTTGCAAATATAAAATTCTAATTGTCACTATTTTTGCCACTTCCAAATGTCCGGGAAATTCTTCCCAATATAGTTAAAGTTAATTATTGCATCTTAATTCCTTGTGCTCCATGAGTTAGTATATGTTGTTAATCATCTAAGCTAATACCTTTGGTATGTTTGGTTGGAAGAATATTAACGTTATAACTTATTTTCAGATGTTTGGTAATATATATAGACAATCACTTATTGGATGGGAGTTGACATTGAATATCAATTATAAAACTTATTTTCCCAAATGTTTACTGGGAAGTTAATTTTTAAGAAATTTATCGTCATTGAGAAAATATTTTTTCCACTACATTTTGACAATTCAAACAAGGAAAAGTTAGAAAATAGTTTCATCTATACCTACCACATCATTAATATCAATTGGAATGATCTTATCAAGGACAAGTATGGGTCAAAATGATAAATAGGTTTAAAATGTATTTGAAATTAATTTTAGTATTTTATTTATTAATCTCCTTTTAAGGAAGCTTCATTGAAGATCACAAGAAAGAAAAGTACAAGAACCAACTCCCAAATGATATTGTGGAATGCTTTAATTGTTGCCCCATTGACCTAATTTGAGCACTAATCTTGATTCTACATGGGGTGTTTAGGTCCACTAATCATAGGACTCTAACATGATTTTTTTGACTATGATCCTTTGTTTCTTCTATTTTGTATACCATCTTTATACATTTTCTTTCACTCTAGTATACAAGATTAGAACATTAATCAAATTTCTTTAAATATAACAACTAAAATCTTGAAAATAATTTGGGAGATATGTCCTTGAACTAAGAAGATGAGAATCGTTTCAACTACTCAGAACAACACAAATTCTGAACTTCATAAGAATTTTAGTAAGATTTGTTCATCT
Organism: Solanum pennellii; assembly: GCF_001406875.1. Taxonomy (NCBI): domain Eukaryota; kingdom Viridiplantae; phylum Streptophyta; class Magnoliopsida; order Solanales; family Solanaceae; genus Solanum; species Solanum pennellii. The sequence goes on from NC_028644.1 coordinate 69,950,076, forward strand.
TTGGGGATAGTAGGGTAGGCCTAATTAATCCGCCCCCCTTCTCTATTCTCTACAAGTCTAGGTTAATTAAGTCGATGATGTTGAATTTGATGACAAAAGAAGAAAAACTAAAATTGTATCTTGAAAATTATGGATTGCCACGTTAACTCGTTCTCGAGTCAAGAGTCTCATTATTGATCAAGGAAGATACAATTTATTGAAAATCGATTGAATCGAATTCAATCTTTAATAAGTAATAACAAAATATTGATGGCTAAGAAAATTCACTTATCATATGATATACTACAAAAATCAATTTAACATATGTTGTATATTGTAATAAATAAAGTAACATAGTTGTAGGACCCTTAAGGAACATGTCACAAATCAAACTCTTAGTCAGATTATAGGAATAAGTCCCTTTCAATCTTCCATATATATAAATAGTATATATAAAGATTGTAAAACAAATGTAAATATTTGAAAAGAAAAGAAAAAACATAGATTTTTTGGGGGTCCATTGGATCTATGATTTTGATGGGCCAAAAGTCCAAATCCATAACCAAAATAGAAGATTTTGATACTTAAGAGGAATCTTAGGAAATTTTATTTTATGGTCAAAATAAAGGTCAATGTTTTTTGGACCCTAGAGACCAACATCCCACTAAATATATATCATTTTTGCTTATGTGAAAGCAACCTTTATAAGAGGGTTAAATTATCTACTTGGATTTAAATTTTCATAATTTGCACCATGATTGTTTTCACATGAATTCCAACTTCAATCATGCTTCTAAACCTCTTTTTATTATAACAATTCTCAGAGTAATTCAGATTTGTATTGTTATAATATATCAAAAAAAATATTTTTTATTAAGTTTTTTATTTATTTTGAAATATGATTTGAATTTAAGATTTATGATTGAAGGTAATATATAGAATTGCATTGGTTTATCTACGCTCTTTTGATAATGCTTCTAATAGTTTTTGTTTATTCATTATAATATTTTGGTATTCGTATTTTATTAGTTGGACTCCTATTTATATTACGTAAGATACATTAAAAAGACACACATATTTAACAAGAACTTTTCTTTCTATGACTTAAATAGAAGAGTTTTAGTTAATAATCGAAAAGTCTCATCTATTTCACCACATTCCTAATTACGCTACCATTAATATATATATATATATATATTGAATAATTTTAATATCTATCAAAACACCCTAAATTTCTATCTTTTTTCTTTTATCAAAGGCTATAGCTTGTATGCCTTCCTTGTTACCGACAATTTATTATAGTATAAGCTATCTTTTTATATAAAAGATAAATAAGCTTTTATTATTTAATTAACACTTTATGTTATCATCTCATTAAATTACCTAATTATGACAAATCAAGTTTATATAGTATAAATAATCGATCTAGATAAGTTTTTTACTAATGAAATGATAGTTCCTTTTCAAAAAAATTTTATGATTATTAATTAGATGTTTTTGGATAAATTATATATTTATACACGTTATCAAATAAAGATATTATAATTTTTTTTACCATTAATAGATTTTAACCTGTAATAAAAGTATAACTTTTTTTTACTAGATTCTCAAGAGAGTTACATGCAATTACTTAAATAAACAATCTAATTATATTTGAAAATTCCTTTTACACAATCAGTGCTAGAAATCAAAATTTTATATTATTATTTGTTGTTTGAATGTTATAAAAAAAATAAAAAGAAAAGGAGAATGGCCTAACTTTCAATTCAAGTATGTGGGGACATATTTTTTATAAATAAATAAATTTTATTTTTAGACTAAGGTAGCTATGAAACACCAAACAAATTGGTCTCCACATGGGGGGTCTATATTAAAAAATATTTTTTAGTTAAATCAACGATTAATATTTCCTTTTCAACAGCTAATCCTAGTCAACTTTGAATGAAGCAGACATTTTTTATCCTGTCCCTTACCTAATAAACAGTAAATTAAAGCAAATTCTCTATTTCTTAATCATTTCTAATCACATCATTAGTCCCATTAACTAATCCTCAACAGTTTTCTTAATTACACAGCAAGGTTTTCTGGGAATTGAAAAGATGTTTAAGAGACATAATTATAGTATTAAAAATTCCACATGTGATTTTTTTTATAACATTTTAAAGTTTTACCGGTAAGAATTATATATATATATTTTTTTTGTTGATGATGATCGTAGATTTAAAATACAGATACTATAAATTCTGCATAAAAAATATAATAAATCATATATCACAAGCATAAAAAGATCAAAATTGCAGATTAAAATTTATACATAATAGAATGATTACAAATGCTAATATATGTCAATTTTTTCTATATTTATTAAAGTTCCGAAATGAATAAGGATTTTATTATACCAAATCCAATCCAACCCTACTTATTCAAGGTTAATATTTGTACTAGGTGTTTATGCAAAATAATAATAATAATATAACCTTTACATTAAAACACTATAATGAAAATACATATCACTTATCTATAGTTAAGTATAAAATCTGAATATATAAATATGTGTCTTAATTATATCATTTTAATTCGATACGCTAAATTTTTACCCAACCTTCACTTTGGCCCCTTGTTATGGTGATTAAACAATCAAAACCTTCTTACATCTTTTTTTTTTCGAAGTTATATAAAAACATCTTCCTTCTTTAGAAAAATGATCTATAAATCACTTTCAAAAATGGAAAAAAATTGCACTATATATTTTATTAAAGAAGACAAGAATTCTCTAGTTAGAAAGATCAAACAAAACTTTTATTCCAATTTAAAATACACTTCTTGAAATTGGCCCAACATATTTCTTGATAAAATAAAGTTTTTAATAGGCACATATATTGACAAAGACCCAAAAGTATAAATATAAAACTAAATTAGGTATAAAATATTTTTTAGGATATATTTGACAAGTACCCTTTTCTCCTATATTTTTGTACTTCAAAGTGAAATCATCATTGACTATTTATATATACCTTCTATTTAAACAAAAAAAGAAGAAGTTTTTTTTTTTTTTTTTACTATACACCATGTATTTCAAAATAAGTATGAAAATTATTCTATGATAAATTATTGGTGGATATTGATTGTACATGTAATTTATAAATATGTAAATAATGTCGATAGTAAAATTAGAATGTATATAGTTATATCTTTTTATAACAATATTTCACTATAAGTCTATAATGAATAATGTTATATTATGTATTATCTTTAGCAATATTTCAATATAGATATTAAAAATATTTAAACAAACTATGTTTGATTTTGATGCAAGCTCCTATTTTGACATAAGTCATTCTTTTCTATCATTTTTTATTGGTTGTAAGAGAAACGATTTTTTTATCTTTTCTAATGGTGACTTAATTGTGGTGAATCTAACTTTTTATAAAACTCAAATGGGCATTTAAAATTGTAAAACATTCATAATAAATTATATAATCATCCGCACCCCATCTAAATTGGAAGGAAAAAAATAATAAGATAAAATTAAAATAAAGATGGGAATATTACCTCTTCAGAAAAAGAATGGTCACTCTAATTTAAAAAAATTAATAAGTCAAAAAATACAGGTGTCATTCGTTAAAGCTAGGCATAATTAATTAAATTTTAATTGATTAATTATGAATTAGCAGACACACGAATGCACATAAATAGAATACTATTGGTTTGTCTCCATATTCATTGTCCTCTTTAATGTTAAAAAGAAAAAGAAAAAAAAAAGTTGAAGCAAAGTTTTTAATTTATTTTTATAGTATTAAGATCCTAATCTAAGATTACTATTTAATTAATTATGTTAATGTTCCTCATCACTAATTAGAGCCTAAAATAATTTTGCTGACAGATTGGTGCTCTTTAAGCATCTCTACATTACTAAAAAAAGTAATTAATAGAGTCTTGATTTTTGTAATTAACTTGCATAATCCACATTTGATGATACATTGATAATAATCAAATAGCTTTGACTTCTATCGCGAACAGCGTGATTTGAAACTTATAAATTTAAAAAGTATTATCTTTAATATAATGATCGATGAATATATGTAAACAAATTCATATCGCTATATATCTAACAAAATAAAAGCTTTCACAAATGTTATAGTAAATAAAAATGCGCTTAGCCAGTGAAAGGTTACGTTATCTCTTTGCAACACATTAAAATTATTACAAATATTAAATCATGGTGTATTATTATTAGAAATAATAAATATTATATATAATTATTAAAAATGGAATAAAAATGATGACAAAGAAAAAAGGGATGTTTGTGCAAATTAGCCATGAATATTATGCCATAGTACCCACCAATCCATTCCTGTTTTGGCCCCTTTTTTTTTCCCTCACATGTTTTGGCAGAGGCAGACCTAACAAATAGTATGTTCGAACTCATAATTTTAAAATTACGATAAATGTAATGTTAAAAAAAAATTTAAAAAATAAATTAATAATAATTTAAATTTTATATCCGTCTTTATATTTTACACACGATAAAAGAAGTTTTGAGTTGGGACAGTGACATAATATATCCCAGGTTATATATAGTACATTTTTTGTCTTCTTCAAGTACAATAATATATGGTATATATTTCAATATTGGATCATATTATTATAATTTATTGTACTTAAGGGAATACTACTGTTTCAGATGCCATCCATCATTCCAAAGCCAAAATAATTGATATTTAGTGATAGAAAAAATAATTTAAAGTTAGGAAGTTACATTAACAAATATTTTGACTTATAAAGTAATTGAAGTATTGTGACTTGTAAGTAAAAATTATTATTAGCCAAAAAAAAAAAAAGAAGACGTTTTATCATATTAGAGGTATAAAATCTGAGTCACGTGAATGTACATATTCAATGTGTTTGTGTTCATTATCACAAATGAATAGTAACTGAAAGAAAGAATATTAATATGAATAGTGGCTGAATGAGTAAAAATTTTATTTTTAATCAAGAAATTATGAATTTTAATCCTTAGAATGGTTTTTTTTTGTTGGGACTTGGGAGTATTGCTATGAATAAACATTGTGTTAGTTTGAATTAGTCCGATCGATCCTAATATAAATACTAAACACGAAATTATAAATGAAAAAGAAAAAAGATGAAGATGATGAAGAAAGAAGAATAAAAAACTGTCATTTTTATTTTATTTATGTGTTATAATCACGTGAATATATATTAATATTTGTAGACATGGAGAAAATGTCAAAATTAGCCCACACAAATAGAATAGGTATATTCTTTGGGATAAAATTCATTGAAACAATTATATAGGAGACATAGCTAGAAGGATAAATATCGGTTATCAAGTTCAGTAGCTTTAGTATATCATTAATTACTAATACATGATATATAATTATACATAGCTATTTTAAAATTAAAAATTCACAGTATAAATTCTTATCTGTTTTTATTTGAGAAGGTTATAATGCAATTTTAGGAGTCGTTTCACGTTTTATATGACAGATAAAGATCGAAAATAACTCTTGTCCCACCAATTAAAAACATAATAATATGGAACTTCGTATTTATCTCCTAAGGGATCTTTTCATGTTTGTTACAATAGATAAACAATAATCTTGAGATAAAATTTAAAATTAACTTTATTCCCTATTTAATGTGAAATATTAGCTTATTCCTAAACAATTACCCATATAAAAGATCATACTTGATCGATTTTATATATCATACGATTTATAATGTTACTATCTCATCCCGTCTACCGAACGACCCGGTATACACCTGTGTTTAGTACAATTTGAATCAGGAAATTAAAGGATATGATCAGACTGACCAAATTGGACTTGCAAAATGTGACTTATCATACGTACTATTAATACGATGTCGTTTTTTGCTAAAATGCAGCTCCCAAGAGAAACAGGCCGGGTCGGGCCCATTTAAAAAATGGTCCCAAAGTAAGCAGACACTGGAAAATGACTAACCTCACACATGGCCCACTAAAGATATTCAGATAATAACATTGTACACAATTCGGACCATTTTACCCCTATGAGATTTCCACTTAGCGTTTGTATTGGAGTTAGATTTATTTCAATTCATGTTGTAAATATGTTTTTTCGAAAGTAAACTATGGTAGTGTATAAGACACATTTTCATTTTCAATATCTAAATTCGGAACTTTTAGTGATGGATGAATGGATATGTATTTTGAGTTTTGTTGATTATTTTAGTTGGGGAAGAATTTAAATTTTAAGTTTTATGAGTTCAATTTGTGAAGTCTTATATTCCTTATATATTTATAAAATTATGAATTCAGAAGAAACGAGTTCAAATGAATTTAATAGCACAACTCTATATTTATCGTCGACTCTAGCTTCTCTTTTCTTATTTTTCACTCAATATCGAGCATTGACTTTGATTTGAGATGTACAAATTCATTAAAGAGTTAAAAAAAGAGATATAAATATTATATTTTCTAAAATAAACTAAAAATAATAATATCTAATAATTATAAATAAAAATACAAAATTTATATAAAAATATTAAACTTTATCAAATTTATTTTGAGAATATAGTAATATTCATAATTATCGATCATATTTCAAAATTACTCAAACTTAATACCTTTAAATAAAAAATTAATAAATATTTTTTCATTCATTATAATTTATTATCTCATATTTATGTTAAATTAAAAATCGATTAATTTAAATTTATATCGAGAATTTTATTTTAAATGATGAAAGACTCACCCATAAACAAATCACATCAAAAGTACTTATAACAACAAGCTTGAGATGGAAAAAAGAAAAAAGGAAGTTTGGCCAAAAAAAGAAAAAACAGTTCTCACGTGCTGATGTGGCACCCACATAAATAGTAGTGGCTGAGACAGTAATTAAGACCTTACCCGCAGGTCAAAATACCACCAACGAACACCAAATAATTGATTCCTATAAAAATTCGATTAATTTAAATTTAAATAAATAAAAATTATACTTATCATTTCATCATAATTATTACCGTACACAAGATATATTACCACTATGTTATGTTTATTAGGAAGGAAAACTACTTTACGTTTCAATTCATACGATTAATTTTTTCAATAATCTTAAAAAGACTGATACATTTTTACATTTTAAGACGATATATTTATAAAAGAAAATGAGACATAAATTAAGACGACAAAAATAGCAATATTTAAAAAATGAGTAATTAGTGTGTCTGGTATAGATGAGCCAACGATGTTGCCTGCTGCGAAGCAGACAATTTGTAAGAAACGGTACACTCGATTACTTAACGCCGTTACTTGTACTCCGTTACTATTTTGGTAAAAGTGTTTCTTTATTTTATAAATATAATGATTTTTAAAGTCAACATAAGTTATTTAAATATAATTTAGAGCGAAGGGTATATTTATAGATAGACTCATTTTAGAAGATTTGTTAGCTACATTGTTATGTTTTTTATGATAATTTGTGATGAAATGACTAAGTCGAAAAATAATATATGTGAAGAATTTGAAATGTAGAATCTTAATATTTATTGTGCTATGTGAATATAGTTTTCACCCGATCAAAATTAAATCGCGATATAATTTTTCTCATCCGATTCAATTTACATCCGATCAGCAATTCTAATAAACTGAGAATGCACCAAAAACTAATTAATTTAGTGCTTAAAATCATCTAAAATAGTGATTTTTTTTATCGGCCAAAGTACATACCAACAGGGGTACCCATTTCATAATGGTGCTCAAATATTATAATTTCAATAATTGTTGAAATGTAGCCAAAAAACATTTCACAGTGATTAATTTAATTTTTTGTTGCATTTTGTGTGCTTAATTGAGTTTTTATACTTGATGATTAGAAATGCAGAGTGATTAATATAAGATAAATAAAATTTTAAAGATAATTTTTATAATCAACATATTTCTCTGATTTTATCTTCTCTAGGAAAATTTTTATTTTTTCTATATGTAGCAAATTCTCTATATCCTTAAAATAGTTATATCCATGAGCTTGTTATCTCTTCAGTTGCTTTTTTGGTTGTGTTAATTTTTATTATTTTACTAAAAAAATTACTTTTTTAAATATAATACATCACTTTTGATAGTACTTGTAGTCCTATGTGGGCACCAATGTGAATATATTTTTCTCCCAATAAAAGTCGGCCCACAAAATAATTATTCTAACTCGATACAAAGTTACAGAGGATCAGTAAATCTAATAAATTGAGAATGCACAAAAAAACTAATTAATTTAGTGCTAAAATTGTGTTGAAAATGATCCAAAATTGTGCTGAAATAGTGCTTAATTTGTGCTGAAAATAATTAAATTTATAGCTTCAATAATTATTGAACTATAACAAAAAAATCTGCACAATGATTAAATATAAAATACTTTAATATAAGGAAAAAGGGTCTGATATACCCCCAACTTTGTCATTTGAAGCTGATATACCCTCGTTATAAAAGTGGCTCATATATGCCCTTACCGTTATACAAACCGCTCACATATACCCCTGCCGTTACAAAATGGCTCACATATACCCTTCATTTAATGAAAGTTAAAAACTTAGTTTTAAATTTATATTTATTTCTTCTAATTTTTTTAAAAAAAATTATTTAGGGGTATATATGATTCTTCTATCAAAGTTCAAGGTATATTTTAATTTTTTTCATACATAAATTATTTTTTGACTTCTTTTATTATAATTATTTGAATTTCTTATTCTTATTTTATTTTTTTCTTTCATTCCTTAGTTTAAAGAATAAAAAATTAAACTTTTTTTTTTTGTGTATTGTAATTTAATTTCGTATTCGAAGAAAAAATTTGGTCATCTACAATAAGTTTTACAAGAATATTAGTGAAACATAAATAAATTTGATTATCAAAATAATAATTATAAATTAGTCATTGAAACAAAAAAAAGTCAAAAAAAATATGTTTGACGAATATTAAATTTACTTATATGGGATTATATTTATTAGAAAAAAATAATATTAAATTTAGATTAAAATTATTATTTTTTCATTTCCGTTAGAGGAAAAGGGTATATGTGAGCCATTTGTTTACAAGTAGGGGTATATATGAGCCACTTTCATAACAAGGGGTATATCAGCTCTAAATGACAAAGTTGAGGGGTATATTAGACCCTTTTCCCTTAATATAATTTAGTCAGCTGCTAAATCAAGAAAATATAGTTATAAATAAATTAATTTTTTGAATATCCTAGCATCATTTGTTATCTTTCTTTTATGATTTGTTCTTGTGAGCATCATAATCCAAATTTAACATGGTCATCTCAATTTTATTAGGAATAAAACTATATATATATATATA